>NC_081555.1:42617102-42797428 GCF_963082655.1 Stomoxys calcitrans
ATACGTAAATTCTCACCTGAATAAAACGATTTCCCAACAAACAAGAAGAAGAAGGGAAACTTCTATCGTTTAAAAAATCCTGTCCAGTTGCACTCTAACTCATTGGAGTCCCTCTCTCTCTCTCTGCCAAAAGTTCATCACTCTGTTTAAAAAAAAAAGGGTAAAAATTGCTAATTTTACCCATGAACATTCCACTTAGGAACAGGGGCAAACTTCTCACCTATCAATGAGTGCAGACCGATTCAAGCTCAATCAATAAGCTCAATGATAAGGGGCCTCTGTTTTATAGCCGATTCCGAACGGCGTGCCGCAGTGCGACACCTCTTTGGAGAGAAGTTTAACAAGGCATAATACCTCACAAATGTTGCCAGCATTAGGAGGGAAAAACCACCGTTGAAAATTTTTTCTGATGGTCTCGCCATGATTCGAACCCAGGCGTTCAGCGTCATAGGCGGACATGCTAAACTCTGTGGCCTCCTTTAAAAAAGGGTATTTAAGGTATATATACAAAGGGGCCTGAACGCCTGGGCTCGAACTCTGAAGTGAACATAAGGATAATGTTAAGGCGGGGGTTGGCAATTTTTTCCGATCTTTTTTAGGTAAGTTAGGTTAGGTTGAAAAGAGGGTGCATATATTACTCCGCCCCATACCTCTATGGACAAACACCTAAGCCAGTAATCGGCTTGTTGTGTGCTCTAACAACTATAAAGTAACCTCTAACAAGTAAGAGCGTGCTAAGTACGGCCGGGCCGAATCTTATATACCCTCCACCATGGTCGCATCTGTCTGTTTCTTTGCGCGGTATCTGTTTTTAGGCAAACAAAGTATAATGAATATGGACGGAGGAGCAGCTATATCAAGTTATAGTTCGATTTGGGGCTCAAAAATGGAAATCGGGAGATCGGTTTATATGGGAGCTGTATCAAGATATAGATCGATTCTGACCATATTGCACACGTATGTTGAAGGCCATTGGAGGAGCCGTTGTACAAAACTTGCGCCAAATCGGATGAGAATTGCCCTTAGAGGCTCAAGAAGTCAAGACCCAAGGTCGGTTTATATGCTATATCATATCAGGTTATGGACCGATTAGGACCATACTTCGCACAGTTGTTGGAAGTGATATTAAAACACTATGTGCAAAATTCCCGTCAAATCGGGTGAGAATTGCGCCCTCTAGAGGCTCAAGAAGTCAAGACCCAAGATCGGTTTATATGGCAGCTATATCAGGTTATGAACCGATTAGGACCATACTTCGCACAGTAGAAGTGATATCAAATCACTATGTGCAAAATTTCAGTCAAATCGGATGAGAATTGCGCTTTCTAGAGGCTCAAGAAGTCAAGACCCAAGATCGGTTTATATGCCAGCTATATCAGGTTATGGACCGATTAGGTCCACACGGTTGTTGGAAGTGATATCAAAACACTATGTGCAAAATTTCTGCAAATCGGACGAGAATTGCGCCCTCTAGAGGCTCAAGAAGTCAAGACCCAAGATCGGTTTGTATGGCAGTTGGCAGATGTGAACCATACTTACAACAGTTGTTGGATGTGATATTAAAACTCTATGTTCGAAATTTCCGTCAAATCGGATAAGAATTGCGCCCTCTCAGGAAGTTAAGACCCAAGATCGGTTTGTATGGCAGCTATATCAAAACTTGGACCGATTTGGCCCATATACAATCCCAACCGACCTAGACTAATAAAAAATATTTCAAGCGCCTAGTTTTACTTCTGCGAAAGTTAGCGTGCTTTCGACAGACGGACGGACAGATGGACGGACATGGCAAGATCGACTTAAAATGTCACGACGATCAAGAATATATGTACTTTATATATGTAGAATATATGTACTCATTCAATGGTGGAGGGTATAAAAAGAAAATTTTAAGTTAGGATTTCCGTGCTTCCTTCATTGTTTTTCCGTGCCACGCCCCTAATTTGGTTCATGTCTCGTATTGTGTCTCCACCTAAGTGCGGGTATCTGTTAGATGCGAAAACCGGGCAATGGCAAAAGAAATGCTCCAACGTGTTATCAACTTCGCCGCATGCCCTACACATGCTATCACTTGCCACACCGATTTTACATAAAAGAGCTCGTAGTCCTATGCGTACCCTTATAATACCAAAAACTATACTGACCTCCTTCTAACTTCCTTTCAGTAAAAGCCTCGTTTTCATATGATCTGGATCCCCCCATAGGATTATCGCCGTCCTACCGACCGTTTCGCTGTTCCACAATGTTACATGCGGATTCATCGCCCACTCGCTTAACTCGTACTGCGTGGACCCGAAATGCTTCGGGTTAACCAAGTTAATTAACGGCAGTCCTCTAGGCTTCACCGCCAAATCGTCTGTCCTTTCATTTCCACTTACTCCGTTATGGAACAACACCCAAATGATGCGGATTTTCCCATCCTCAGAGAAGGCGTTAATCTCCTTCTTACACTGCAACACTGTTCGTGACCTTACCGTCCTGGTTGTTATTGCCCTTATGGCAATTTTACTGTCGGTAAAGATGCTCAAACTCGACGTCCTCGCGTTAGCACCACACCACTTCACGCATTCCGTGATCGCCCGGATCTCCGCCTGCAGGATCGTATTATGGTCAGGCAGTTTTATACAGATCTCAGTCCCAGGGTTCTCAATGTAAACCCCCAGGCGCACTCTGTCCTCTATCTTTGATCCATCCGTGTAACATGATCTTCCAGATGGCAATACTAGGGTTCCGTCAATCCAAGACTGTGCCGATGGCAGCAGTGCCGCTCACTCGACTTCAATGTTCATCTCAGGTATCCGATCGGAAACCTTTTCCCTTCCTTCTTCCTAAGTTAGTATTGGTCTAATCACGCTCCTGTACAGTCTGTGGGCCATCTAAGGATTCAAGTCGCATTTCGAGCCTACGGCCCGTCTATATAGTGTCCAACATCTGTGAGCCTTCTCAGTACGCTCCTGAATGTGACACTTCCAATTCAGTTTCCTGTCCAAGATCGCACCCAAGTATTTGACCTTGTCAGATATCGAAATCGAGGCGATTAAGAATATATAAACTTTATGGGATCTTAGACGAATAAGTTGAGGTGTTACAAACGGAATGACCAGATTAGTATACCTCTAGTGAATTTTTTGCAGGGATTTTTAAGTCCTATCCAGCAAAAAAAAAATTGGAATCGGACAACAAACCAAAATTTGGCAGCCCCAACAAATTTTCGAAATACTGAGGTAACCCCCTTTAGGGGCCTGTCAAAAGGTGCCCGGACAACTAGGGCCTTGAAATTTTGCACACGATCTCGCTAACAGCTCTAACCATCCCAAATTGTGAAGAGATATCTCTACCCGTTCTCACATGGCATATTTATACCCCATGGTGGTGCAGGGTATTATATCATTTCTTTGTAACAACCAGAAGGAAGAGAGATAGACTCATTGATAAGTATACCGATCGATCATTGATAAGTATACCGTTGACCCACGCAAACGAAAAAGCACCATGATTTGCGGATCTGCACCTGGAATGTCCGCACTCTTTATAGAGAAGGTGTAGTATACGCGCTAGCGGATGTATTAGAGAAGTACAAAACAGATATTACCACCTTACAGAAAGTGCGATGGACTGGAAATGGCGTCACTACAACACCAAACGGTGACGAACTATACTATAGCTGCCATAACACGAGATATGAATTTGGCTGTGGATTTGTGCTTAGTCGGAGACTGAAATACCTTGTCTCCAGCTCCGGTGGATGAGAGGCTAGCCACAATCAGCATAAAAGCCAAATTCTTCAACATCAACCTTATTTGTGCCCATGCCCCGATGGAAGACAGAGACGAGCAGACCAAGGGTATTATCTACGAGCGCCTAGAGAGAGAATATGACCGCTGCCCCGCCTATGATATTAAAATCGTTCTTGGAGATTTTAATGTGAAGATAGAGAAGGAAGACATTTTTGGTCCAACAGTCGGAAAGCTTAGCCTCCACGAGATAACGTCAAGTAATGGGTTGAGGCTGATAGATTTCGCCGCGGCAAAAACATGGTAGCACCAGATTTCAACATAAAAATATTCACAAAGCCACATGGCTGTCACCCGATCAAAGCACGAGAAACCAAACTGATCACGTTGTGATAGATGGAAGGCATTCATCCAGCGTGTTAGATGTACGATCGATTCGTAGAGCGAATATAGATTCGGATCATTACCTCGTTGCAGCAAAGGTTCGCACCCGTTTGAACATGGCGAGGAAATTACGATCTGACACTGCACGGAAGCTGGACATTGAGAAGCTGCAAACACAACAAATGGCAGCGGCATAATCCACTCGACTGACCCAACTGCTTGATGAAAGCACTCTTTGGTCCGATGATATAATGGCGCAGTGCCAAACTATTGCCCACTCCATGGAAAATGCCGCGAAATCCGTACTTGGGTACCGGAAGCTTCCGCCAAGAAACCCATGGTACGACCAAGAGTCTCGGGATGCTACTGAAGCCAAGAATGCGGCATATAGGGCAACCCTGCAACCAGTAGCAACGCGCCAGATGAAGGAGAGGTATCGGGAGAAAAGGAGAGAGGAGAAACGTCTATTCCGCAGAAAGAAAAAGGAAATGCAAAGACGTGAGTGTGAGCGAATTGAGATGTACAGGAGTCAGAATGAAGTCTCGAAATTCTACAAAAGAATTAAACATCAAATCGATGGCTTTGGTGCAGGCACTTCCTCCAGCAGAGACAAAGAAGGAAATCTGGTAACTGAGACAGATAACATGCTGAGGATATGGAAAAAACATTTTACCCAACTGCTAGTGTCCGACTTTGGCGGCGAAGAGGATACCGCAGAACCAATCCCTGATAATGGCATAGAATGTTTACCTCCTAGTCAGAATGAGGTCTAAGTAGCAGTGACCCTACTAGAGAACAACAAGGCAGCAGGAGCCGACGGGTTACTCGCTGAACTATTTAAGACCAGAGGCGACACGCTGATAAGGCGTATGCATCAACTTATCTGCGTAATCTGGCTAGAAGAACGCATACCCGATGATTGGAACCTCAGCATACTATAGCCCTTACACAAGAAAGGAGACAAGACGGAATGTGCCAACTACAGAGGAATAAGTCTCCTCCCCATCGCATAGAAGATACTCTCGAGCGTACTGTGTGAAATATTAAAACCTAAAGTCATTGAGATAATTGGGCCCTATCAATGCGGCTTTTGACCAGGTAAATCCACCCCAGACCAGATATTCACACTGCGCCAAATCCTGGAAAAGACCCGAGAAGGACAAATCAACACCCACCATCTCTTTGTGGACTACAAAGCCGCCTTCGATACTCCTTTACGTTCAAAGATATTTCAAGCCATGTCTGAGTTTGGTATCCCTGCAAAATTAAAAAGGCTCTGCAGGATGACACTTGCTGATACGCGTTCCTCAGTAAGAATAGGAAAGAATATCTCCGAACCATTTAATACCAAACGATCTCTTTAATATATACTGCTGGAGAAGATTATACGAGATGCAGATGTGAATAGATATGCCACACTAATCACAAGAGAACACATGCTACTCGCCTATGCCGACGACATCGATATCATAGGTCGGTCACCGGAAGCAGCATTTGAAAGAATCGAAAGAGAGTCAGTTAAAATGGGTCTGGCAGTAAATGGAGATAAGGCGAAATAGATGGTTTCAACTCCCAAAAAGCCTTGCACAACCGAACAAATAAAGAAAATGGAGAAAGTATGGAAGCACAATTTTGAGACAGTCAGTAACTGTATCTACCTCGCCACCGCCGTAATTGAAACGAATGAAACCAGTTTTGAGATTAAGCGAAGAATAATACTGGCAAATAGATGCTACTTTGGACTAAGTAAACAGTTTCGAAACAAGGCCACCTCTCGACAGACGAAGCTTACACTATACAAGACACTGATACTACCCGTGCTGTTATATGGTTCTAAAACATGGATTGGAGTATTTGAGAGAAAGATTCTTCGTAAAATATATAGGGAACAGTTTGCGATAATGGAGAATATAGGGGACGAGCTGTATGAGCTGTATGCATAGTGACACGCATCAAAATACAACTGTTGCGTTGGCTAGGTCATGTTGTCAGAATGGATGAAGAAACTTCAGCAAAGAAGTCTTTTAAAGGCATACACGGTGGTACACGCAAACCGGGAAGGCCAAAAGCCCTATGGAAAGATCAAGCGGTGGGAGACACCTCGAAACTTGGTGTCAGTGATTTTAGAATGTGCGCAGAAGAACGAGGCGCTTGGAACGCTATTCTACGCCCGGCCAGTGGAACAAATATTCTGTCATAGCCAATTAAAGTAGAGTAAGCTACAATAAAGGTCCTATCGTAAGAAAATCTTTCAATATTCTATTCAATATATCAATAGGTATGCAAAATTAAAATCTGACTATATTTCAACATAGGTTTTCATGCATACAATTAGTATGCAGAGTGGGTGGTGTAGGGTATTTTATAGCCGGCTGTGTAGAGTAGGGTATTATATATCGTATAACTCTGCTCCAGACATTTAACTATTTTGGAAATGCACATTTCGTCTACTTTTCTCTAGCATAAGTATATTAAAGGGCTATGTATATCCTCCTTTCAAAAAATAACCATACCACCGCCTAAATGTATGCTTTAGTTGGATATTAAAATAAAATTTACTACAACACCATGCTGAGTTGTTCTTCATTAACTGTGTGGCAGTTGTTCAAGTTGTTCTCTTCATTAAGGAACAATACATGAAAGGAACGAAGAAAGCATCTTATAATTCGAGACCACCTCCTTCATGTTAAAATGGAAAACATCTTCCAAGCTGTTTGAGTTGAAATTTGTCTAATGGATTCAAATTGTCTTTGTTTGAATTATTCTTTTCTTTCCGATTCTCGTCGCACACAATCAAAAAAAAAAAAAAAAACCCAAGATTTACTTTTAAGAAATTCATTTAAAACCCATTTGAAGCATTTATAAATATTTTTTGCACATCTTTCCATTTTAATTGCAGATACTAAGCAAACAACAAAAGAAATAGACAGCCAAACGAATATGTCTGAGGAACAGCAACAGCAGCAACAACAACAGCAGCACCAACAGCAGCAGCAGCAGCAGCGGCAACAGCAGTTGCAGCATCAACAACTACAACAGCAACAGCAAGCACACCAGATTAAATCCCCCAAGGATGCAAACACAAATAATGCAAACCCCGCAACTCCACCACGCAAATCCAACATACACGAAATGCGAAATCAAGACTTTGTGAGTCGCCTGATGGCTGCCACCCCACCCTATTTATACTCAGCACCAATGGGACCCAACAATTTCTTCTTTAGTGACATGCTACGCTCCCTGGTGGCAGCTAGGAACCAGGAAAATGTACGTAACCTGCAATTGCAGCAATCTGCTGCTCTGGCCAGGCGACCCCGGAAACGGACATGGTCTCAACATCGCTCCTATTTCAAAGAAAACGAAACATTGTTGGAGAAAGCACAACAGCAACAACAACAGCAGCAAACACTTATCACAGCTGAGAAACCACTTGAGTTGACCACCCACAAACCATATCTTCAGCATTTGGCCAACAAGTATCGGAAATTGGAAGCGGAAACGACCAAGGAGCATAGTGACATAAAGCATCTTCTGGTCCCCTCGAAGTCGGGCGACAGAGACACGGATCAAACAGCCACACCAGCGAATACTGCTGTGGCTGGGGGTGCCAGTGTTGGCGATCCTGCGCTGCAAAGTACACCGCCAGCCGCCTCATTGCCTCCCCAAGATTTGGTTTTGCCCCCACCGCCTCCAGTTTGGTATCCACCCCTATATCCACCCTATGGCATAGATCCCCTGCATTTCTTTATAGACTTGCGTGTATCCGGCCACATTTACGACCGCAAAAAGGAAAACGTTTCGCCACTTGCCAATGCCGAGAGCAATGGAAATACCGCAGAAGCCAATGAAACCACAAATTCCCCACCCGCTGCCATTACACTGCCCAACAAACATAGGCATGGATCGGCCTTCACAGTACCTACTCCCCGTTCCAATGATCTCAAGGCCATGGCAGCTCTACAGGCAACCACGGATGCCATCAATCTAAGCTCAACTTCCGGTGCTGTCATGAACAAATTCGAAAACTATGCCAAATACTATGACTTTGGCGAGAGCAAAGAGAATCAGCCGAATATATCAAAGTGTAGTGCCAACTACATGTTGCAACATCTTCCTCGTCTCTATAGTCAATTTGCCGCACGCGATCTGATAGCGCAGGCCCAAAACGAGAGTGCTCTGAATAACTCGGGTGGCAACGGCAGTGATCTTGTGGAATCCGATAATAAATCTGACATCGAGTGTGAGGGTGATTCGGATGGCCATCAGTCGGTGGGCAATTCCGATGACAATGACATTGAAGAGAACTCAAATCGTGAGCGTGATATCGATGTGGAAATTATCGATTCCATAAAATATCGCAATGATGGCAACAGCAGCAGATGTTCAAGTCAAGATGATTCGTCGATTACTCAAATCGATTAGGTTTAGTTATTAGCAAACTTAATTTAAATGAACCACAAAAAAAAACGAATTTAAATGTTTCAAAATAAAAATGATTACATTCTAAGCTGGGAAGAAAATTCATAATCAAACAAAGTAAGTATGTATTGGAAAAAGTATTTGTATATAAAAGGATTTACATAAATTCTCAGAGATTGGCCAAATCTGTGGTTAAGAATAAGCGAGGTTAACACCACAACATGGCGCCCAGAAGAGGTTGTCACTGGTATGCATTCGTCGGACGCTATTAGGGAAATTGTGTATGCACCAAAAATCCTTTGGGCGATAAGAAGTTTCGACTCCTTTGAGTCGCCAGACCCTGATGATGTATCACCGGTTGAATTACAAGCTGTGTCTGATAGACTGGTTCCCTGGCTTAGGGAGATGTACTCTGCTCGTATCAGAATGACATATATGCCTTACCACACGAAGGCGAAAGATTTTAGTCCTATAAGTCTGTCATCCTTTATGCCGAAGACTCTTCAGAGGTTGATATAAACATATCTTAGGGCAAAGATTCTGGAGATCGCCTGTCTCGGCAGCAGCATGCATATAGTAAAGGAAAATCCACTGAAACAACACTTCCCGACCTAGTCGGCTACATAGAGGGTTCTCTGGCTGTCAAGGAATATACAATCACAACATTTCTTGACATTGAAGGTGCTTTCAATAATGTAAAACCGACGTCAATCATGAAGGAGTTGGAATTTCAAGGCATCAACTCTGCCGTAAGAAAGTTTATTAACAACTTACATACTAAAAGATGCATTACGGCAAGCTTGCGATCTGTGAATCTAATAAGATGGGTCAGCAGAGGAGCACCCCAGAGGAGGTGTACTGTCTCCTCTACTTTGGAATATAGCCATTAACAATATACAATATTATTGTCTCTGGAAGAAAGAGGCGTAAAAGTGGTAGCGTATGCTGATGACGTGGCAATTGCGGTTAGGGGAAAGTTTTCCAGCACTCTAAGATATATACTTCAGGAAGCTCTTCGTGCAACAGTGAAGTGGGCTACAGAAAGTGGTCTAGGTATAAATCCGTGCAAGACAGAAGTGGTTCTTTCAGCAGGAGATACAAGTTGCCTACAGTAGAAGCTGTATCCTTGGGAGGAGAGAATGTTTCATTTACAGAAAGCTCAAAATACCTGTATGTTTTGCTGGCCAGGAAATTGAAGAAAGGCAACTCTTGACCTATACACCTGTAAGAGAGCCATTGACAAAAGTTGGTACATACGTGTGCAATATCTATAGCTTGATACAGCTCCCATATAAACCGATCTCCCGATTTTGCTTCTTGAGCACCTACAAGGCCCAATTCTTATCCGAATGGACTGAAATATTACACAATGTTCTGCATTCAATTCATTTCTGGTCCGAATCGGACTATAACTTGATATAGCTCCAATAGCATAACAGTCCTATTCATTATTCTTTGTTTGCCTAAAAAGAGATACTGCGCAAAGAACTCGACAAATGCGATCCATGGTGGAGGGTTTATAAGATTCGGCCCGGCCGAACTTAGCACGCTCTTACTTGTTTATAATAATGCGACTCAGGTAGGATGTAATCCACACTGCCTAGAACATCGGATATTGCATTAAGGATAACACGGTATCCGTAGCCGCCACATGACCAAAGAGAAAGCTCTCGTAACCTCACGGCAGTGGTCGCTGCAATTTGTCTAGCCACAATGTCCAGAGGCATAAGATGTAGCACTAAATTCAGTGCATCAGATGGTGTCGTCCTCAGTGCGGCTGTGATGCACAAGCAAGCCATCCTTTAGATCCGGTTAAGTATTGAGCAGTAGGTGGATTTGTGAAGCGCCGTCCACCAGATCACAACACCATATAGCATTATAGGTCTGACAACTGCAGTATATACCCCATGCATAACATGCGGTCTAAGCCCCCGAATTTTTCCAATGGCTCTCTTGCAGGTGAAGTATTTTTGTTAGAGTGCTGGGAAACTATCGCCTAACCACAATTGCCACGTCATTAGCATACGCGACCACTTTTAAACATTTTTCTTCCAGAGACAATAATATATTGTTAATGGCTATATTCCAAAGTAGAGGAGCCAGTACACCTCTTTGAGGTGTTCCTCTGCTGGCCCATCTTTTTAGTTCCATAGATCCCAAGCCTGCAGTAATGCATCTTTTAGTAAGTAAGTTGTTAAAAAACTTTCTTACGGTAGAGTTGATGCCTAGAAACTTCAACTCCTTCATGATTGAAGTCGGTTTAACATTATTGAAAGCAGCTTCAATATCAAGAAATGTTACCATTGTAAATTCCTTGACAGCGAGAGAACCCTCTATGTAGCCGACTAGGTCGTGAAGGGCTGTTTCAGTAGATTTGGCATTAGTTTAGGTTAGGTTGAAAGGATGGTGCAGATATTAATCCGCCCTATGCTACTATCGACATACACCTAAGCCAGTAATCGGCTTGTTGTGCGCACTAAAAATTATAAAGTAATATCTAAAAAGAAAATAAAAGTTAGGAATTCCATGCAACTCACAAAATCCTTAATTGTTTTCAATGCCACTCCCCTAAGTTGGTTCATGTCTGATATGGTTTCTCCACCTAAGTGCAGGTATCTGTTAGACGCGAAAGCCGGGCAATGACAAAGGAAATGCTCCAACGTCTCATCATCTTCCCCGCATGCCCTACACATGCTATCACTTGCCGCACCGATTTTACATAAGTGAGCTCATAGTCCTATGTGTCCCGTTACGATACCAATAGCTATGCTGACCTACTTCTTACTACCTTTCTGTAATAGACTCGTCTTCTCATAATCTGGATCCCCCCATAGGATTTTCCTTTCCGTCCTACCGACCGTTTCCCTGTTCCACAGTGTTAGCGTTGTTCCCACTCCCTTAAATCGGACTGCGTCGACCTTAAATAATACTTCGGGTTTACCAAGTTTATTGACGGCAGTCCTCTGGCCTTCATCGCCAAATCGTCTGCCCTTTCATTCCGTTATGGCCCGGTACCCAAACCATGCGGATTTTGCCATCCTCAGAGAAGGCGTTAATCTCCTTCTTACACTGCAAGACTTATCGTGACCTTACCGTCCTGGTTATTATTGCCCGACGTCCTCGCGTTAGCACCACACCACTTCACACATTCCGTGATTGTCCGGATCTCCGCCTGCTGTACCGTTTTATGATCAACCCCTGGGTTCTCAATGTTGACCCCTAGGCCCGTTCTGTCCTTTAGCTTTGATTCATCCATGTAACATGATCTTTCAGATGGCAATACTAGGGTTCCGTTAGTTGAAGACTGTGTCAAGTGTGGTCTCAGGTATCCGATCGGAAACCTCTTCCCTTCCTTCCACGTTTTCTATCGTCGCCTCGATTATACTGCGATGGTATGAGCTATTCTCATCCTCAATCCATTCTCCCAACGCGTTAAGTCTCATAGCCGCAGTGGCTGCCTCACACTTAATCTGTATGTCAATGGGTCGGATAACTAGAATCATTGGTCCTTCAGAAAAAGAAATTCTTGAGAGGGGAATGGTCTCATTGTCTGTTCCCTGTTGCATTCAGTTTCCTGTCACTCCCCTACAGGATGTTTCAATATTAGGATCTTTGCATATCATAGTCTTCCCAATATTGATAAAGTCGGTGATGAGTGTGCTGCCACTGCACTGCCTGATGTCTCAATTTTGGATCTATGAAAAGGCAGCCTTGGTTCCGTAGTGCGCCATGCCTTTAGTATTAGCCAAACTTTTCAAGGAGACTTGATCAATACCCACCACAAGGAGAGTTCCTTCCTCCTTCTCCTCTCTGTGGAAGATCTTCCATTTCTCATCAACCCAACCTTGATTTTGCTTGTTTAAGACTTCCATCATGCGTTCCGTTGCGAATTTGCTGCCCCCACCCTTGATGAAGACAGTCGTCTTTGTGAGTTGGAGAATGTTCATCTTTCTCACCACAGTCGAGCTTTGCGCACCAGGGAGTGTGGGTACTTCCAATGAGCTTTTTGACGGTATCAATACATTCTGCTGACGCAAAGCACAGCGTTAAGCCGTCCCCTCTATACTCACACTTCAGAGTTCAACCCATTCGTTAACCAGATCCTCCACTTAGTTCGGATGATCTGCTGGAATCCTACCGGATGCCCTGCTGATATCGATGTTTGCCTACGTCAGCTCATATATGTTGTGCTTCCTTGAAACTCTGGCGTAAGAGGACGGCTCTTTTCATTCCCACCACCGAATGATGGGGGTATTTGTCATTCCGTTTGACCCATTCCATATAGACCCATCCGCCGATTTAGGGTCTTAGGCCCATAAAAGCCACATTTACTATCCGATTTTGCTGAAATTTGGGGCAGTGAGGTGTGTTAGGTCCTTCGATATCCTTCGTCTATTTGGCCCATATCGGTACAGATTTGGATATAACTGCCATATAGACCGATCCGCCGATTTAGGGGTTTGGACCCGTAAAAGCCTCATTTATTGTCCGATTTTGCCAAAATTTGAAACAGTGAGTTGTGTTAGGGCCTTTGACGTCCTTTTCAATTTGGCCCAGATCGGTCCAGATTTGAATATAGCTGCCATATAGACCGATCTCTCGATTTAAGGTTTTGGGCCCATAAAAGGCGCATTTATTGCCCGATGTCGCCAAAATTTGCGACAGTGAGTTAAGTTAAGCCCCTCGACATACTTCTGCAATATGGCACAGGTCGGTCCAGATTTGGATACAGCTACCATAAAGTTCGATATCTCGATTTAAAGTCTTGGCCCCATTAAAGGCGCATTTATAATCCGATTGCACTGAAATTTGACACAGTGACTTATGTAAGGCTTTTCGACATCAATGTCGTGTATGGTTCAGATCTGTTTATTTTTATACCCTCCACCATAGGATGGGGGTAAACTAATTTCGTCATTCTGTTTGTAACTACTCGAAATATTCGCCTAAGACGTGACATTTTGTATCGTCGTGACATTTTGTGTCGATCTACCCATGTCCGTCCGTCCGTCTGTATGTCGAAAGCATGCTAAATTTCGAAGGAGTAAAGCTAGCCGCTTGAAATTTTGCACAAATACTTCTCATTGGTGTAGGTCGGTTGGAATTGCAAATGGACCATATCGGTCCATGTTTTGATATAGCTGCCATATAAATCGATCTTCGGTCTTGACTTCTTGAGCCTCTAGAGTGCGCAATTCTTATCCGATTGGAATGAAATTTTGCACGAAGTGTTTTGTTATGATATCGAACAACTGTGGCAAGCATGGTTCAAATCGGTCTATAACCTGATATAGCTGCCATATAAACCGATCATGGGTCTTGACTTCTTGAGCCTAGACGGCGCAATTCTTATCCGATTTCAATGAAATTTTGCATGAGATGTTTTGTTATGTATTCCAATAACTGTGTTATGTATGGCGCATATCGGTTCATAACCTGATATAGCTGCTATATAAACCGATCTGGGATCTTGACTTCTTGAGCCTCTAGAGGGCGCCAATTCTTATCCGATTTGAATGAAATTTTGCACGATATATTTTGTTATGCTATCTAAAAACTGTGTCAAGTATGGTTCAAATCGGTCCATAATCTGGTATACGTGCCATATAAACCGATCTTGGGTCTTGACTTCTTGAGCTTTTAGAAGGCGGAATTCTTATCCGATTTGGCAGAAATTTTGTACAATGGCTTCTTCCATGAGCTGCAACATACATGTTCAATATGATCTGAAACGATCAATAGCTTGATACAGCTCCCATATAAACTGATCTCCCGATTTTGCTTTTTGAACCCCTACAAAGCGCAATTCTTATCCGAATGAACTAAAATAATACGCAATGACTTCTACTATGTTCAGCATTCATTTATGGTCCGAATCGGACTTTAACTAGATATAACTCCAATAGCATAACAGGTCTTATTCAATATTCTCTGTTTACCTAAAAAGAGATACCGCGCATACAACTCGACAAATGCGATCCATGGTGGAGGGTATATAAGATTCGGCTAGCTACTTAAAAGACCAATATTTTGTTATACACAATTGAACACTGACTTGTACTTTTGCTACTATTTGGTCCAAATCGGAACATATTTCGGTATAGCTGCTATTGGCCATAAGATATGCATTTTTAACCGGACTTTGACGAAAGGTGGTTTACATATATACCTGAGGTGGTGGGTATCCAAAGTTCGGCCCAGCCGAACTTAACACCTTTTTATTTGTTCCCTTTTCAGTGACCATCTTCCCTTTCCGTAATGGTTGTGCCGTCCTTTTGGAAGTTGCAGTCCTCCATAAAGACTCAGAGGCCGTTCGTTCCTGTACCAGGTTTGGTCTTCCCAGAGTTGCTGAAAGCGGCGAGCTCTTTTCAGCGACCCTATTCCCTTTGCATGATGGCTGTGGCCTTCTTTTGGAAGCCACAGTCCTCTATGAAGATTCAGGGGCCGTGCGAACTTCCTTCGTTCCCGTTCCGACTTTGTCTCCCTCCGAAGGATACTGTCTGGTGTCCACATTGCGGGAGGGATGACTTGGTCTTCCCAGAGTGGCTGCAAGCGGGAGGCTCTTTTTATACCCATCCACATTGAATGGGGGTGTACTAATCTAGTCACTCCGTTTGTAACACCTCGAAATATTGATCTGAGACCCCATAAAGTATATATATATTCTTGATCGTCTCGACATTCTGATCCGATGTAGCTATGTCCGTCCGTCCGTCTGTCGAAATCACGATAGCGGTCGAACGCGTAAAACTAGCCGCTTAAAATTAGGCTAATTCTTTATTTGTGGACTATATCGGATTATAGACCGATTCGGATTGTACAGTTGGCACAGTTGTTAGAAGCCATAACAGAACACCACATGCAAAATTTCAGCCAAATAAGACAAAAATTGTGGCTTCCAGGGGCTCAAGATGTCAAATCGGGAGATTGGTTTAAATGGGAGCTATATCCAAAACTGAACCGATATGGTCCCCAACGACCTACATCAATTAGAAGTATATGCGCTAAATTTCAAGCGGCTAGCTTTACGCGTCGGACCGCTATCATGATTTCGACACACGGACGGGCGGACGGGCATGGCTAAATCGAGTCCGAGTGTCGAGACGATCCAGAATATGTATATACTTTATGGGGTCTCAGATCAATATGTCGAGGTGTAACAAACGGAATGGCTAGATTTGTATACCCACATCCTATGGTGATGGGTATGAAAATGGTTAAGCTTGATTTTGCTTTTGTAGCACTTATTAGAACATAAATATGTTACGAGCATTTTTTTTAGTGTTGTGCCGCATGTTACCTACAAAAAGCTAACAAAAAAATACTTGTACTCATACTTTTCATGTTCCAAATATTAGCTGCTTCAACTGAAACATTCTTACAAAGATAATCAATTCAACACCAGGTGTGGCTACAATACCGATTGTTGGAAAATTGTTGCCGCAATCAAAAGTATTCGTCAAGGGCAATCAAGAGCACACAGCAGGGGATGATGGGACATTGTCAGGTTTGACATGGCAAAAACAAAAATTTTGAAAGAACACTGTCCCAAACTTATTCACTCCCCACAAATGATAATGAATTCTGTATTACCATAACGAACGAACGACACACAAATTCGAATTTGTACAAAGTGGAAATTTAAAAATAAAAAAAAAATTTGCTTGTCTTTATAAAAAGAAATGAAAAAAACGGCTGTGCGATTTAATTGACAAACCAAAAACGGAGATCCGGCAAAAAATGATTTCATAAATCATTTACTGGCAGACGCGTTGCGCCGTTTGTCTTGGTGTCCTTAACCGCAAGGCATATTTCAATTGCTGGGCGAGATGATAGATTTCCCGCTGCCAACAGTTTTGGTGTTAAATTGAAAAGAAGAGAAGCACGAGAAAAAACTCAAGTAAAACAAAAGAAAAAAATTAAAAGTGCTTCTGGCTGCGTTGTCATCATCAAATATGAAAATTATCTGGGTAGGGGTGGGAGTGATTCATTACGAGAAGGAAGGTGGAGGTGAATGTACGTTCATGGGAGCATGTAGCACTGATTGCACAGCCTCTGATTTTTCCAGGATATTAATTTTTACACCATTCATTGATTTCCGATGCTGTGTAAATCCAAGCGAAGTTGTAGATGTGTACAATGATTATTGATCAAATGGCAGAGGAGAACTCCAACGGCCCTACACTGAATTTTAGAAAGCAAAGCATTTTTTCATTATTTATATGATAACATTAAAAAGGAACAAGAAAAAGTAGAAAGGCGTTAAGGGGAATATATGTAAACCACCTTTCGTCAAAAGCTGGTAAAAAATTTATATCTTATGCCCCATAGCAGCTATATCGAAATATGTTCCGATTTGGACCAAACACAAATAAGTACAAGTCATAGTTCAATAACAAAATATTGATCTTTTTAGTAGATTTGTCTAAAAATAAACCGATCTGAACTATATACGACACTGATGTCGAAGCGCCTACCATAAGTCACTGTGTCAAATTTCAGCGAATTCGGATTATAAATGCGCCTTTTATGGGGCCAAGACTTTAAATCGAGATATCGGTATCTGCACCGATTTGGGCCAAGTTGCAGAAAATTGTCGAAGAGCCTAACACACCTCACTGTCCCAAATTCCGACGAAATCAGACAATAAATGCTCCTTTTATGGGCCCAAAACCTTAAATCGAGAGATCGGTCTTTATGGCAGCTATATTCAAATCTGGACTGATCTGGATGTCGAAGGGCCTAATACAACTCACCTTCCCAAATTTCAATGACATCGGATAATAAATGAGCCTTTTATGGGCTCAAAACCTTAAATCGAGAGATCGGTTTATATGACAGCTATATCCAAATCTGTATCGTATCTGTATTTCCAAATTGAAGAAAGATGTCGAAGGGCCTAACATAACACACTATTCCAAATTTTGGCAAAATCGGACAATAAATGGGCTTTTTATGGGCGCTAGAACCTAGATCGAGAGATCGGTCTATATGACAGCTATATCCAAATCTGAACCGATCTGTGCCATATTGCAGAAGTATGTCGTGAGGTTTAATCTAATTCACTGCACCAAATTTCGGCGACATCGGACAATAAATGAGCCTTTTATGGGCACAAAACTTTAAATCGAGAGATTGGTTTATATGGCAGCTATATCCAAATCTGGACCGATCTGGACCAAATTGAAGAAAGATGTCGAAGGGCCTAACACAACACACTGTTCCAATTTTTGGCAAAATCGGACAATAAATGCGCTTTTTATGGGCGCAAGACCCTAGATCGAGAGATCGGTCTATATGGCAGCTATATCCAAATCTGAACCGATCTGTGCCATATTGAAGAAGGATATCGAAGGGACTAACACAACTCATTGTCTTGAATTTCAGCAAAATCGGATAATAAATGTGGCTTTTTTGGGCCTAAGACCCTAAATCGGCGGATCGATCAAGATGGGGGCTGCATCAAGATATAGTCCGATGTAGCCCATCTTCGAAATTAACCTGCTAATGGACAAAAAAGAATCTGCACAAAGTTTCAGCTCAATTTCTCTATTTTTAAAGACTGTAGCGTGATTTCAACGGACGGACATGGCTAGATCGTCTTAAATTTTTATGCTGATCAAGAATAAATATATGTATATATATAAGGTCAGAAATGGATATTTCGATGTGTTGCAAACGGAATAACAAAATAAATATACCCTCATCCTTCGTTGGTGGGTGTGAAAACGATCGAGACAAATTTAAATCAAAACAAATTGACAAATCGGAAGATCGTTTTATATAGCGGCTTCGTCTTTTAATGGGCCCACTTCTCAGCACGCCGTTCGGACTAGGTTATGAAAAGGAGGCCCCTTATCATTGAGCTTAAACTTGAATCGGACTGCACTCGTAGATATGTGAGAAGTTTGCCCCTATTCCTTAGTGACCACAGTTTTTGTATGAAAACATTTTTAATTGAATTGAACCCGGCCCGCTCCGCTGCTCCTTCTTTTATACCATATGATATACAACTTTCTAAAAATAGACAATTGTATTTGTTTACCTTTAGCCGCGCACATTATAAACAAGTGGTTAGCTGAGCTTGTAGCGCCATGTTCGCCAAAGACACACCGTATAAATTTGAAAGAGAGCGCGTATGTCTTTGGAGCGCCTCCAAACTTTTTTGCAGGTATTTTAAAAAGCCTGATGCACACCCCCTTCTGCCGCTGTGAAGTTTTGAGCGCTTGCTCCTCCTTCAATTCCCACCAAACAGACATATAGTCCGATAATAACAATATGAGGCATACATTAGAGAAGAGGAGTAGGAATCCTTCAAAAAATATATGAAAATGAAAAAAAAAAAAAAATAAAAAGGCATTAAGTTCGGCAGGGCAGAACTTTGGATACCCACCACCTCGGGTATATATGTAAACCAACTGTCTTCACAATCCGGTGAAAATTGGATAACTTATGCACCCAAATTCGGCACGGGCATTGAGTAGTCTCATAAATATAAGTCACTGTTGAATTTTGTATTTCAAAATTCAACAAAATCGTGTAACAAAGATTCAGACCTTTAAGCAGCATATCGTTCATGACAGCTATATCTAAATATTGTACAAGCCTATTTTTACCATATTTGGTTCGGTTGGCGAGTGGCCTACAACTTAAAATATCCCACCGTTTTAAATTTCGGCGAAATCGGGTAATCAATAAAGCTTTTATCGGCAGATCGGTCTATATAACAGTTATATTTAAATATAGTCCTATCTGAACCAAATTTAGGTTCGAAGCTGAGAGGCCTGAAACTACTCACTGTTTAAAATTTCAGAGAAATCGGTTAAAAAGTAAAGCTTTTATGGCCTTCAGACCCTTTATCGGGAGATCGGTCTATATGGCAGGTATATCTAAATATATTCCGATCTGAACAATATTTGAGTCAGATGTCGGAAGGCTTAAAATAACCCACTGTTTGAAATTTCAGAGAAATTGGGCAATAAATAAATCTTTTATGGTCTTCAGACTCTTTATCGGCAGATCGGTCTATATGGCAGCTATATCTACATATAGACCGATCTAATCCATATTTAGGTCAGATGTCGGAAGGCTTAAAATAACCCACTGTTTCAAATTTCAGCGAAATTGGGTATTAAATAAAGCTGTTATAGTCTTCAGACCTTTTATCGGGAGATCGGTCTATATGGAAGCTATATCTAAATATTGTGAGATCAGAACCATATTTGGGTCAGATAGCGGGAGGCCTGAAACTACTCACTGTTTAAAATTTCAGCATAAACAAGCAAAAAATAAAGCATTTATGGGCATTAGACCCTTTATCGGAAAATCGGTATATATAGCAGCTATATCCAAATATGGTCCAATTAGGCCCGTTCAAGAACTTAACCAGCGTGCATCAAAAAGACGTATCTGTGCCAAATTTAGCTCAATTTTCGAAGCCTGTACAGTGATTACAACAGATGGAAGGACAGGCGGATAGACGGACAGACACACGGACATCGTTAAATCGTCTTAGAATTTTACGACGATCCGAAATATATATACTTTGTAGGGTCGGAAATTGATATTTCGATGTGTCTTCTTCTACGCCTTCTTTTACTTTATATGGAACAAAAGTTTCCTTGGAATATTTTTTTTCGACAATTAAAGAGCTTTTAGTGAAATACCATGCTACGAAAATAGTATATCGCTTGACTAACAGTTTAACAATAAAAGTGCCTTTATCTGAATCCCACATCATCTTTATTGGTCTACGAATTTAAGTTTGGATGTAAGGTGTACTCCATTCTTAAAAAAATTTATTTCAGCCCGATATTCTCATGATGTCGGATTTAGGGGTGTTTTCGGGGGTGAGGTAGTCCGCCAGAGACTTGGCCCTGAAAAAATTTCTGCATCGTGCTCTTCTCTCAAATACCATTTATTTAAACCGCATATTGCCATTGGTTTTGAGGGGAGTTTACAGGATGAGGCGTCCACCAAACACATGGCCCCAAAATTGGTTATCACATCATGGTCGAAAAATGTTTACCCTTTGGGGGGTGTTTTGGGGAATATATAGTCCTACATTTGGATATCAAATTCATATTCTACTCTAAAATACCTTTATTTTAGCCCCATAATTCTATGGTCAGTAAAAAATTGCTGTTTGTGTGTTACTTTGGGAAAGGGGTAGACCCCCAGAAAATTGGTTCCGAAAGTGAGTATCAATTCTTGCTCTACCCTCCAATTTCTTTCATTAAAGCCCCACATTGACATGGTCGGTAAATATGCCCGATTCAGGGGTTTTTTGGGGAGTAGGTTGGTCCCCCAAACACTAAGCCCTGAAAATATATCAGCAACGTGCTCTATTCTCATATATTTGAACCCCATATTGCCATTGGCCTCAAAATTGGATATCAAATTCGTTTTCTAATCTCAAATACCATCACTTAAACCCCTTATTGAAAAAGCCAGCAAATATGTTCGGTTTGGGGTATGGGCCCTAAAAACTATGAATATCGGGCTCCACTGTCTTGAAGACCCAAATTGTCTTGGTGAGCAAATATGTCCTACTTGGGGGTTGTTATGGTGGTGGGACGTCCCCTAGACAGTTGATCCATTTTTCCATAGTCAGCAAACATGACCGGTTTGGGGGTGGTTTGGGGGATGGGGCGGCCACTCAGTGAGTTGGTCCTAAAAATATATATATCAGATTCGTGTTATACTCTAAAAACCCACTTATGAGCCTCATATTGCAATAGTCAGCATATATGTCCTATTTGGGTTGGTGTTGTGGTGGTGGAGTGGCCCCATAGACACTTATCCGGAACATTGATATCAGATTCGTGCTTTACTTCCAAAGACAAATTTACGGCTATGGCCGTAAATTTGTCATCTTTAGGCGATGTTCTCGGGGATGGGCGGTCCCAAACACTTGGTCCCACATCCGGATATCAGATTCGTATTCTACACTCAAATACCTTTTATTTGAGCTCCATATTGCCATGGTCAGTAAATAAGTCCTGTTTGTGTTGGTCAGACTCGTATTTTACTCGCAAATACCTTTCATTTGAGTCCCATACTGCCATGGTCGGTAAATATGTCCGATTTAGGATTGTTTTGGGGGTTGGGGTGGTCCCCCAAACACTTTGTCCGACAAATGAATATCAGATACGTTTTCTTATCTTAAATACCTTTCATTTGAGTCCCATATTGTATATATAAACTTGGAGGGTTTTAGGGTGGGACGCCCCCCCTAGGTACCCCATCCAAAATTAGGATACCAAATTTTTGTTTTTAGGTTACTTGAGAGAGCAAACACAATTCCGCTTAAATCGCACCACCCATCTCCGAGATATGGCGTTTCTAAAAATGTAGTACCCTATTTTCACCCCGGAATCATTATGGACCATCAGTGAACATTTCAAGAATATCGGTTCAGCCGTTTCTGAGTCTATAAGGAACGCACAAACAAACAAACCTATAAGCAAACACAAATTGATTTTTACACCCACATTTTTGTCATTCCGTTTGCAACATCGAAATATCCGTTTCTGATCCTATAAAGTATATATATTTTTGATCAGCGTAAAAATCTAAGGCGATCTAGCAGTGTCCGTCCGTCCATCCGTCCGTCTGTCTGTTGCAATCACGCTACAGCCTTAAAAAATAGAGATATTGAGCTGAAACTTTGCACAGATTCTTTTTTTTTATCCATAAGCAGGTTAAGTTCGAAGATGGGCTATATCGGACAATATCTTGATATAGCCCCCATATAGACCGATCCGCCGATTTAGGGTCTTAGGCCCATAAAAGCCACATTTATTATCCGATTTTTTGCAGAAATTTGGGACAGTGAGTCGAGTTAGGCCCTTTGACATCTTTCTTAAATTTAGCTCAAATCGGCCCAGATTTGGATATAGCTGCCATATAGACTGATCCTCCGATCTAGGGTCTTAGGTTTATAAAAGCCACTTTTATTATCCGATTTTTGGTGAAATTTGGGACAGTGAGTCGTGTTAGACCCTTTGACATCCTTCTTCAATTTGGCCCAGATCGGTTTAGATTTGGATATAGCTGCCATATGGACTGATACGCCGATTTAGGGTCTTAGGCCCATAAAAGCCACATTTGTTATCCGATTTTGCTGAAATTTGGGACAATGAGTCTTGTTAGGCCCTTTGACATCTTTCTTCAATTTGGCTCAGATCGGTCCAGATTTCGATATAGCTGCCATATAGACTGATCCGCCGATTTAGGTTCTTAGGCCCATAAAAGTCACATTTATTATCCGATTTTGCTGTAATTTGGGACAGTGAGTCTTGTTAGGCCCTTTGACATCTTTCTTCAACTTGGCCCAGATCGGTGCTGTTTTGGATACTGCTGTCATATAGACCGATCTCAAGATTTAAAGTTTGGGGCCCATTAAAGGCGCATTTTTGTCCGATGTCGCCGAAATTTGGCACAGTGAGTTGTGTTAGGCTCTTCGACATTTTTCTGCAACTTGGCCCAAATCGACCCAGATTTGGATATAGCTGCCATATAGACCGACATCTCTATTTAAAGCCTTGGCCCCATTAAAGGCCCATTTATAATCCGATTTCACTGAAATTTGATACAGTGACTTATGCTAGGCGTTTCGACATCCGTATCGTATATGGTTCAGTTCGGTTTATTTTTAGATATATCTGCTAAAAAAACCAATATTTTGTTATACAATATTGAACAATGTCTTGTACTTGTTAGTATTTGGTCCAAATCGGAACATATTTCGATATAGCTGCTATGGGGCATGTATGGATGTATGAACTTATCTCGCAACTATGTCGATAGTAGCGCTCTGATAAGCACTCAGCATCAGTGTGAATCGGCATGTAAGTGACTCGCATTGAATGTAAATGTTTCCGCTATATACGTGTATTTCGTTGTATGCCAATAGTTGTGTGTTCATGCAAAAGCGCTGAATTGTGTCTTTCGGTTACAACGGAGATCGATTTCATTCAGATCTATTCAAGCAGAAAAACTGCAATGTTGCGACTTTTAACGAACGTCGACATCCAAACCTCTGAAGCCTTATATTACTAACCACTTCTTGTTTTAAGTAAAAGTTTTTGCGCATTCAAATACAAAATATCTCCATTCGAATAAGCATATCAATATGTTAATTATCAAAAAGACAGCCGTCTATATAATGTTAAGGTGATATTGTGCAATCACACACAGATGATTTAATTCATTGCAGCATCATAGAAACAAATCATGGAGGTAAACCTTCTTGCTTTAAGAGTAATGAATAAAACAGAAAGTTTTAAAGAGATTAATAGCAACATTTGTGAGGTACTATGCGATGTAAAACTTCTCTCCAAAGAGGTGTCACACTGCGGCCATAAAAAGGAAGTTCCTTATAATTGGAGGCCACCTATGACGTTGGACACCTGGGTTCGAATCCTGGCGAGATCATCAGGAAAAATTTTCAAAGGTGGTTTTCCCCTCCTTATGCCGACAACATTTGTGAGGTACTATGCGATGTAAAACTTCGTGTCGCACTGCGGCACGCGGTTCGTACTCGGCTATTAAATCTATAGCTCAATTCTATAGTTTTCCCATCATCGATTTTTTAAGTGTATAAGTAAGGAACGTATGGAAAGTGGTGCTGCAACCCAAGCAAGAGAACTACAACCGTCGAAGGATGTTTTGTATTCCTAAACAAATTTTCTAATGATTTAAGGATTTCCCTCTCTAATTGAGGGTAATTCTCGTTTAGTGTACACCGATTGAAAAAGAACGGTACTTTGCCAATACCGGCTGGTATTATTTTGTTCGCGTTATTAGCAAATATTTTTAATGCCATTTGGTATCAATTTAATAACAGACAAAGGAGGCTATTAAGAATTGACGGTGTCACTTTTGTATTCTTCTCATCGCGGCAAAAGTGTTGTTTAGCTTTGCACTTACATCATATAAAAGTCATTATAAAATATTTGCTTTAATGAAATAAAATGTTGTAATACGTTTAATGTGCGTAAACATGTGTTTAAATGCCCGAAAGCGGTGAAAATGGAAAAAGTACAAACCCTAAGAACGTTATATTGAGTTGCCCAAAAAGTAATTGCGGATTTTTCATATATGTAGTCGGCGTTGACAAATTTCTTCACAAACGTTCACGTTGACAAATTTCTTGTGACTCTGTAATTGCATTCTGTCTTCTGTCAGTTATCAGCTGTTACTTTTAGCTTGCTTTAGAAAAAAAAAGTGTAAAAAAGTATATTGGATTAAAGTTCATTCTAAGTTACTTTCTTTTAAAAAACCCGCAATTACTTTTTGGGCAACCCAATATATATCAAAAACATGATAAAGTCTCTTGTGTGGTAAACTATGTCTAATGAACACCTTGTGTAAATAAAAATATTGTTTGCAAAACCAAAAATTGGGACATTGGAGTTCAAAGCCCTTGGAAACTTTTTCCCTTGGATTCCGGTTGGAATAAATCGGAAATTTTAAGAAGTGTCGCCATTACAATCCTGTGCTCGACTTCTACTTCGAGTATTATAAGTCTTTCCACTCCCTTTATTCATATAAGTTGTCTTAGGTTAGGTTAGATTGAAAAGAGGGTGCAGATATTAATCCGCCCCATGCCACTATGGACATACACCTAAGCCAGTAATCGGCTTGTTGTGCGCTCTAAAAACTATAAAGTTACCTCTAAAAAGAAAATTTTAAGTTAGGAATTCCGTGCTACTTACAAAATCCTTAATTGTTTTCAATGCCACTCTCCTAAGTTGGTTCATGCCTGATATTGTGTCCCCACCTAAGTACCGGTATCTGTTGGACGCGAAAGCCGGGCAATGACAAAGGAAATGCTACAACGTCTCATCATTTTCCCCGCATGCCCTAAACATGCTATGACTTGCCGCACCGATTTCACATAAGTGAGCTTGCTTCCATTCAGTAATAGCCTCGTCTTCTCACGATCTGGATCCCCCCATAGGATTTTCGCCGTCCTACCGACCTTTTCGCTGTTCCACAATGTTGCATGCGCATTCGTCGCCCACTCCCTTAACTCGGACTGCGTCAACCCGATAGGCTTCGGGTTAACCAAGTTTAATGACGGCAGTCCTCTGGCCTTCACCGCCAAATCGTCTGCCCTTTCATTTCGCCTTACTCCGTTATGGCCCGACACCCAAACGATGCGGATTTTGCCATCCTCAGAGAAGGCGTTAATCTCCTTCTTACACTGCAAGACTGTTCGTGACCTTGCCGTCCTGGTAGTTATTGCCCTTATGGCAATTTTACTGTCGTTAGCACCACACCACTTCACGCATTCCGTGAACGCCCGGATCTCCACCTACAGGACCGTATTATGGTCAGGCAGTCTAAAACAGATCTCAGTCCCTGGGTTCTCAATGTAAACCCCCAGACCCACTCTGTCCTCTAGCTTTGATCCATCCGTATAACATGATCTTCCAGATGGCAATACTAGGGTTCCGTCAATCCAAGACTGTGCCGATGGCAGCAGTGCCTCGCACTCAAGATTCATCTCAGGTATCCGATCGGAAACCTCTTCCCTTCCTTTCAGGTTTCCTATCGTCGCCTCGATTATACTGCGATGGTATGAGCTGCTCCCATCTTTAATTCATTCTCCCATCGCCTGAAGTCTCATAGCCGCCGTAGCTGCCTCACACTTAATCTGTATGTAAAGTAAATAAGGTAAAAGAATAATATTGGGTTTAGGGGACACATTTCGATTGTAGACCACAGTTCAGCTAGAGCATGAGGTGTTTATCACAACTAAAAATTATGGTTATTTGAAGAATAAAAAAACTCAAATAGTCACTTCTTCTTTGAAAAATACAGATTGCAGAGATTTGATATAAATTCCTATCAGCTAATAATGAGCATAATTTCTCCCCAACACAATTAAAAAGCAATCATTTTAAAAGCCCTTTCGCATAGCGATAAAAACTTTTGGAAACTGATTGAATTCTCAGCGAGGAGGAAGGAGTTGCTTGCCTCCTTTTTCACTTTATTGATAAACAACAGCTTGCTATTGTTTTGCATACTTGAGAATCCATAATCCCCTGGAGGAAAGCCGGATGGATGTTGGTTGGCTACACATTGAGGACATTGCAGCAAAGTAAGAAGGGATATTAACGCTTTTCACAGAAATTAGCCAAAAGGAGCAAAATCATAAATCCCCATCAACAAGCAACTGGAAATGCGAGAAGGACGTATAGAAATGCTATGCTTACACACACACACGCAAATGTTTAACAAAGAAAGTAGCAAAACTTTACAATCCCGGTGAGTTATGAGAGTTTGTGAAGATTTATGGATGACAAAAAATATTTGATATTTTGAAATCATCTCAAAAAGCAAACAATCGCCTTTTCACCCTCTCTGCCCAGCTGGCCGGCCCTCGGTTTGTTTCGGATTTTGTGCAACCCCATAATAAGGATTCCCATGACTTAAGTAAAGACCATAACAAAAGATGCTGAAGTATGAAGACTACGACCATCATAAAAAAAATACATCACAAATGGGTGAATGGTTGATGAAGAACAAAGAGGGTAAAAAGCACATAAGGCGGGAGGGGCGATATAGATTTGCCACAATTAGGTTGAATTTCATTTTTGCATAAGAGCCACTTACACTGAAATGTCGAAAAAAGAGCAAAAACAAGTAAGAGCGTGCTAAGTTCGGCCGGGCCAAATCTTATATACCCTCCACCCTGGATCGCATATATCGAGTTCTTTGCGCGGTATCTCTTTTTAAAGAAACCAGGAATAACAGATAAGAATTTTTATGCGATTGGAGATATATCAAGTTATAATCCGATTCGGACCATAAGTGAATTAAATGTTGAAGACCATAGTAGTAGTCATTGGGTAATATTTTTGAATCCATTCGGATAAGAACTGCGCATTGTAGGGGATCAAAAACATAATCGAGAGATCGGTTTATATGGGAGCTGTATAAGTTTATGGATCGATTAAGACCATATTGGACATGTATGTTGAAGGTCATGAGAGAAGCAGTTGTACAAAATTTCAGCCAAATCGCATGAGTATTGCGCCCTCTATATATATAGGGCAGCTAAATTAGATTATCGACCGATTTGAACCATACTTTACACAGTTGGTGAAGTCATAACAAAACACTTCGTGCCAAATTTCAGCCAAATCGGATGGAAATTGCGCCTTCTATTGGCTCAAGAAGTCAAGATCCAAGATCGGTATATATAACAGCTATATCAGGTTATCGACCGATTTGAACCATACATAGCACTGTTGTTGGAAGTCATAACAAATCATTTCATGCACAATTTCAGCCAAAACGGAAAAGAATTGCGCCCTCTAGTGGCTCAAGGAGTCAAGATCCAAAATCGGTTTATATGGTAGCTATATTAGGTTATGGAACGATTTGAACCATACTTGGCACAGTTGTTGGAAGCCATAACAAACAACTTCGACCGATTTGAACCATACTTAATACAGTTGTTGGAAGTCATAACCAAACACTTTGTGCAAAATTTCTGTCTGGTCCATCTAAATCCAATGATATAAATAGGAAATGCTCCAACGTTTCATCATCATTGCCGCATGATCTATATATGCTATCACTAGCCGCACCTATTCTGTATAAGTGAGCTCATAGTCTTATGTGTCCTGTTATGATACCGAAAGCTATACTGACGTCCTAGTTTCCTTCTTTCAGTAGTAGCCTCGTCTTCTGACCATCCGTTTCTCCGCATAGGATTTTCGTCTCCCTACCGACTGTTTCGCTGTCCCACAGTGTTCGTCGCCACGCCCTTAACTAGGACTGCGTCCACCCGAAAGGCTTGGAGTTAACCAAGTTTATTGACAGCAGTCCTTGGGCCTTCACTGCCAAGTCGTCTGCTCATTCATTCGCGGATTGTGCCATCCTCATAAAATGCGTTAATCTTCTTCTTACACTCCAGGACTGTTCGTGATCTTACCATTCTGATTGTTATCGTCGGATTCAGGTCCCATTTCGAGCCTACGGCCCCAACATCTGTTGCCTAAGTATTTGACAAATATCGAAATCTTTCTATTAAGGAATCGTGATTCGCCAAATTGGGCCGCCATCATCTTTCTTGTGAACAGGCAAATTTCAGTCTTCTCTGTGTTAACATTATGAGCCCTGGGTCTAGCGCAGTTGTATGCCATCTGCAATACCTTTTCTTGTCCATAAGCAAGCTAAGTTCGATGACGGGCTATATCGGACTATATAGACTGATCGGCCGATTTAGGGTCTTAGGTCCATTAAAGCCACATTTATTATCCAATTTTGCTGAAATTTGGGACAGTGAGTTGTTTTAGGCCTTTCGACATCCATCGTCAATTTGGCTCAGATCGGTCCAGATTTGGATATAGCTGCCATATAGACCGATCCTCCGATTTGAGGTCTTAGGCCCATAAAAGCCGCATTTATTATCCGATTTTGCTGAAATTTGGGACAGTTCTTGCGTTTGGCTCTTCGACATCCTTCGTCAATTTGGCTCAGATCGGTCCAGATTTGGATATAGCTGCCATTAAACCGATCCTCCGATTTAGGGTCTTAGGCCCATAAAAGCCACATTTATTATCTGATTTTGCTGAAATTTGGGACAGTGAGTTGTGTTAGGCCGATATCCTTAGTCAATTTGGCACAGATCGGTTAAGGTTTGGATATAGCTGCCATATAGACTGATCTCTCGGTATAAGGTTTTGAGTCCATAAAAGGCGCATTTATTGTCCGATATCGCCGAAATTTGGTACAGTGAGTTGTGTTCACACATTCTTCTTCAATATGGCTCAGATCGGTCCAGATTTGCATATAGCTGTTATATAGACCGATCTCTCGATTTAAAATTTTTGGGTCATAAAAGACCCATTTATTGTCCGATGTCGCCGAAATTTGGGACAGTGAGTTGTGTTAGGCTCTTCGAAATTTTTCTGCAACTAGGCTCAAATTGGTCCAGATTTGAATATAGCTGCCATATAGACCGATATCTCGATTTAAGGTTTTGGCCCCAAAAAAGGCGCATTTATAATATAATAATTGACTTATGTTAGGCTTTTCTACATCCATGTTGTATATGAATAATGAGTTGTACTTATTAGTATTTGGTCTAAATCGGATCATATTTCGATATAACTGCTATGGGACATAAGGTATACAATTTTCACCGGATTTTGATGAAAGCTGGTTTGCATATATAGCCGAGGTGGTGGGTATCCAAAGTTAGGCCTGGCCGAACTAAACGCCTTTTTACTTGTTTTGAAATTGAATTGAAAACGTTTTCAAACCCAACAGCACTGTCATGACTGTCTGTTTTAGAAAAAGTCTAGCCGCTCAATATTTTCATAAGTACTTTCCAAATACGGAGGGTGCAATTCTTACCCGATTGGAATGAAATTTTGGACGACGTGTTTTGTTATGATATCTAGCAATTGTGCCAAGTATGGGTCAAATCGGTCCACAACCTGGTAAAGCTGCCATATAAACCGATTTTGGGTCTTGACTCCTGGAGGCCTTAGAGGGCGCAATTCTTATCCGATTTCAATGAAATTTTGCACGATGAATTTTGTTTTGATATCCATCAACTGTGCTAGGTGTGGTTCAAATCGGAAATAATCTGATATAGCTGTCATACAAACGTATCTGGGGAGTTGATTTCTTGAGCTTCTAGAGGGCGCAATTCCTATCCGATTTAGCTGAAATTTGGCATGACGTATTTTATTATGACTTTCAACAACTGTGCCAAATAAGGTTCAAATCGGTTCATAACTTGATATAGTTGCCATATCAACCGATCTGGGGTCTTGACTTTTTGAGCCTCTAGAGGGCGCAATTCTCGTCCGATTTGACAGAAATTTTGCACGTAGTGTTTTGGTATCACTTCCAATAACTGTGTTAAGTATGATTTAAATCGGTTCATAATATGGTATTACTTTTATATAAACCGATCTTGGGTCTCGACTTTTTGAGCCTCTAGAGTGCGCAATTCTCATCTGATTTACCTGAAATTTTACGTAAGGTGTTTTGGTATCACTTCCAACAACTGTGTTAAATATGATTCAAATCGGTTCATAATCTGGTATAGCTGTCATATAAACCGATCTTGGATCTTGACTTCTTGAGCCAATAGAGCGCGGAATTCTCATCCGATTTGGATGAAGTTTTGCATGAGGTGTTTTGTTATGACTTCTAATAACTGGGCTAAGTATGGCGCAAATCGGTACATAACCTGATATAGCTGCCATATAAACCGATCTGGGATCTTGACTTCTTGAGACTTAGCAGAAATTTTGTACAATGGCTTCTCCCATGACCTTCAACATACGTGTTCAATATGATCTCAATCGATCAATAGCTTAATAAAGCTACCATATAAACCGATCTCCCGATTTTCCTTCTTGAGCCCCTACAAAGCGCAATATTGCACAATGACTTCTACAATGTTCAGCATTCAATTCATTTATGGTACGAATCGGACTATAACTTGATATAGCTCAAATAGCATAACAGTTCTTATTCAATATTCTTTGTTTGCTTAAAAAGAGAGGTGGTGGAGGGTATATAAGATTCGGCCCGGCCGAACTTAGCACGCTCTTACTTGTTTCTTCTAACATCCCCTTCATAATTAAGCAGCAGTCATTTTCAGCAAACAACAGCCTTTTTAGCAGTAAGCTTGCTACTCTGAAATTGCAGTACTACTGGTGTAATAGCAGAACTACTGCAACAATAACAGCAAAGTTTACTACTAATATTCAGCAGACAGTGTTTGCTAGTTTCAGCAAACTTTTTTCTATGAGTGTATATCTTAAGAGTCCGGCCCGTCTAAAAAGGACTCCAATGTACGGTTAATGACTTTCTATTCAAACTGTTGCTCCTTGATATTGACACAACTTAGTGGGATGTAATATTTACTTACACTTGTTCTACATGTCTCCGAACCTTAGCTTAAACTTGTGGGAACAGTCGGAACAGTCGGAACAGCCGTTTCTAAATCTGATACGTCTAGTTGGAAGGATATGAGTGTATTTTTGACTGCTAAGTGTCACACACTAGAGTCTGTGGCGGATATCAGGTCCAATGCTCGGACACCTGCTAACAAGAAGTCGTCCACGCCAAAGGAGACAAATTCTTGGGGCCACAAGAAGGTTAACACGTATCACACCCAGGTCGCGGATGGAACTAACACCCCCAAACATGACTTATTTACTGACCATCGCAATATGGGGCCCAAATAGAAGGTATTTGAGTGTAGAATACGAATATGATATCCTAATGTGGAACCATGTGTTTTGGGGGCCGCCCCTCCCCTAAAACACCCCCCAAGAGCACAAGTTTATGAGCATAGCAATATGGGGCTCAAATGAAAGGTCTTTGGAAATAACGCACGAATTTGATATCAATATTCGATAACAAGTTTCTATGGGGCCAACCCACCCCATAACACCACCCAAATAGGAAGTATTTGCTGACCATTGCAATATGGGGCTCAAATAAGAGATACTTCAGAGTAGAATAAAAAACTGATATATATTTTCAGAGAAAGTCACTGAATGACCGACCCATCCCCCAAAACTCCCCCTAAACCGGACATGTTTGCCGACTATGTAAATATGAAGGCAAATGAAAGGCATTTTGAAGTATACCACGAATCTAATATCACGATTCGGAACCAACTGTCTAAGGTGTCCCGCCCCCATAAAAACCACCAATTAGGACGTATTTGCTCACCGTATGGGTCTTAAAGAGAGTGGAGCTCTTCACAAAGCGGACATGTTTGAAAACGAATTTGATATCCAACTTTGAGTCCAATGGCAATTGCACGATGCGAATATTATTTTCAGGGCCAAGTGTTTGAGGGACAACCCCACTCCCCAAAACACATCTAAATCGGTGATATTTACCGACCAGTTCAATGTGGGCCCCCCCCCCCCCAAACAACAATTATTTATTGACCATCCTAATATGGGGCTCAAGTAAAGGTATTTGGGAGTAGAATACGAATATGATATCCAAATGTGGGACCATTTATCTGGGGCACCGCCCCCTTCGTCATGAATACAAATTTACCGACCAAATGGAAGGTATTTGAGATTAGAAAACGAATATGATAACCAATTTTGAGGCCAAGTGTTTGGGATATGCCTCATCCCAAAAACTTCCCTCTAACCAATGGCAATATGGGGTTAAAAAAAAGGTATTTGAGAGAAGAGCATGATGCGGATAAATTTTTCAGGGCCAAGTGTCTGGGGACCACCTCACCCCGAAAACACCCATAATATGGTACTCCAATTAAAGGTATTTGGGAGTAGATCACGAAATTCATACCCACTTTGAAGATCACGTTTCTGGTGGTCCACACTACCCCCTAAACCCACACATCGCCACCCTGGTAGCCTTCTTATTATCAAATTCCGTATGAGAATATCGGGCTCAAATAAAGTCTATTAAGAATGGAGTATATCTAACATCCAAACTCAAATGACCCTAAAAATCATATGGGATTCAGATAAAGGCATTTAGCATGGTATTTCACTAAAAGCTCTTTAATGGTCAAAAATAAATATTTTAAGGATGATTTGTTCCATATAAAGTAAAAGAAGGCGCAGCGGAGCGGGCCCGGTTCAGCTAGGGTAGTATAAAGTCAAATACCGGTTGATTTTGCAAGGTCACGAAGGGATATGTACTGGTCTTTGTCTGCCTTGCAACAAAGGCTATCTATTTAGAGATTGCCAGCGAAATATCTACCCAAACGTTTCTACCCCTAAAGCTATATACTCCGACAACGGAACCTCTTTTGTTGGCATTGCGAGTATAATTTTGAGAGATCAGAAAAAATTTCTCCCCCTTTTGAGACAACAACTTTTGGCTCAAAATGGTTTCCAGTTCATTGAATGCCATTTCCTTCCTCCCGGGGCACCCCATATGGGCGGTCTGTGGGAGGCGGGGGTTAAAAGTTTAAAATCTTATTTGAAAAAGATAACGCACGCTCAGACATTTTTCACATTTGAGGAATTTAGCACAATGCTTGCACGGATTGAAGCGTGCTTAAATTCAAGACCCATTAATCCCATGAGTGAGAATCCCTCTGACTTTTGTGCACTCACCACTTTCACCCACTTTCTTATTGGTGGTCTCGTGCTCTCCCCCACTGAACCCGACTGTTCACAAGTCGCTCTTAGTACTGCCAGTAGGTGGCAGACACTAAAGGTGCTTCATCACTACTTTGCTCTTCGGTGGAAAGAGAAGTATTTGAAGGAACTGCACCGAAGAAGTGGCAGTACCCTAAACGAGATTTTATGATAGGAGATCTCGTAATAATACAACAAGATAACCTTCCCCCTAACCAGTGGCACTAAGGTTGCATAGAGAAAGTTTGTCTCGGGTCAGATTCTAGGGTTAGAGTGGCCGAAGTAGGTACGGGCCCAAGATTAGTAAAAAGCCATAGACTGAAACTTGTTTTGCTTCCTAATTCTGAAAAACAATAACAATATTTTACACATTCAGATAACATGTCGACTATTCACAAGTCGCTCTTAGTACTGCCAGTAGGTGGCAGACACTAAAGGTGCTTCATCACTACTTTGCTCTTCGGTGGAAAGAGGAGTATTTGAAGGAACTGCACCGAAGAAGTGGCAGTACCCTAAACGAGATTTTATGATAGGAGATCTCGTAATAATACGACAAGATAACCTTCCCCCTAACCAGTGGCACTAAGGTTGCATAGAGAAAGTTTGTCTCGGGTCAGATTCTAGGGTTAGAGTGGCCGAAGTAGGTACGGGCCCAAGATTAGTAAATAAAAAACCATAGACTGAAACTTGTTTTGCTTCCTGATTCTGAAAAACAATAACAATATTTTACACATTCAGATAACATGTCGACTCGACCACGTCGTTTAAGAATGAATCGGGTAACACGAACCGAGCTCCCAACTTCAATTAAAAGGGAAACGACACGCCAAAACCACAATTCTAAAAGAATTGTACGCGTTACCATATGGAACACCCATTAAGAAAATGTTTTCGATTTCGTCGGTTCTCTGTGGACGAACGATATTGTTTTAATTGCTTGGCCCATTCTTACATTTTGAAGAATTACCGAAGCCGTGAACGTTGCATGACATGTTGTGGAGAACTCCACACCTTGCATCACGTATGCGAACGCCATCAAACACACAATACACCAACTACGTCCAATCAGCAAACCCAGCATCGTCCAGAACCTAATACAATTAATGTTCCAGCGCATTCAGCACGTTCGCCAACTATCGTCATAAACTTAAACACTACCACCATAGGATAAGGGAACGCTAATTTCGTCATTCTGCTTGTAACTTGATCATCATTACATTTAAGGTCGATTTAGCCATGTCCGTCCGTCTGTCTGTCGAAAGCACGCTAACTTTCGCTTGAAATTTTGCACAAATACTTCTTATTAGTGTAGATCGGTTAAGATTGCAAATGGGGCCATATCGGTCCATGTTTTGGTATCGCTGACATATAAACCCCTCTTGGCTCTTGACTTTTTGAGCCACCAGAGGGCACAATTCTTATTCAGTTTAATGATGACTTCTACTATGGTCTCCAGCATTCTATTCAATTATGGTCCGAATCGGACCATAACTTAATATAGCTCCAATAGTTTGTTTTATATTTTTAAACTCACCACCGAAGGGTAGGGGTATATTCATTTTGTCATTCATATAAGCATAAGCAAGTTAAGTTCGAAGATGGGCTATATCGGACTATATCTTGATATAGCCCCCATATAGACCGATCCGCCGTTTTGGGGTCTTAGGCCAATAAAAGCCATATTTATTATCCGATATTGCTGAAATTTGGTACAGTGAGTTGTGTTAGGCCAGTCGACATTCCACTTTAATTTGGCCCAGATCGGTTCATATTTGGATATAGCTGCCATATAGACCGATCTCTCGATTTAAGGTCTTGGGGCCATAAAAGGCGCATTTATTGTCCGATTTCGCCGAAATTTGGCACAGTGAGTTGTGTGATGCCCTTCGATATCCTTCTTCAATTTGGCCCAGATCGGTTCAGATTTGGATATAGCTGCCATATAGACCGATCCACCGAATTAGGGTCTTAGGCCAATAGAAGTCACATTTATTATCCAATATTGCTGAAATTTGGTACAGTGAGTTGTGTTAGGCCAGTCGACATTCCACTTTAATTTGGCCCAGATCGGTTCATATTTGGATATAGCTGCCATATAGACCGATCTCTCGATTTAAGGTCTTGGGGCCATAAAAGGCGCATTTATTGTCCGATTTCGCCGAAATTTGGGACAGTGAGTTGTGTGATGCCCTTCGACATCCTTCTTCAATTTGGCCCAGATCGGTTCAGATTTGGATATAGCTGCCATATAGACCGATCCACCGAATTAGGGTCTTAGGCCAATAGAAGTCACATTTATTAACCGATTTTGCTGAAATTTGGTACAGTGAGTTGTGTTAGGCCAGTCGACATTCCACTTTAATTTGGCCCAGATCGGTTCATATTTGGATATAGCTGCCATATAGACCGATCTCTCGATTTAAGGTCTTGGGGCCATAAAAGGCGCATTTATTGTCCGATTTCGCCGAAATTTGGGACAGTGAGTTGTGTGATGCCCTTCGACATCCTTCTTCAATTTGGCCCAGATCGGTTCAGATTTGGATATAGCTGCCATATAGACCGATCCACCGAATTAGGGTCTTAGGCCAATAGAAGTCACATTTATTAACCGATTTTGCTGAAATTTGGTACAGTGAGTTGTGTTAGCCCAGTCGATATTTTACCTCAATTTGGCCTAGATCGGTCCTGAATTGCATATAGCTGATATATAGACCGATCTCTCGATTTAAGGTCTAGGGGCCATAAAAGGCGCATTTATTGTCCGACTTCGTCGTAATTTGGGAATTTGAAATGTGTTAGGCCCTTCAACATTCTTCTTTAATTTGGCTGAGATCGGTCCAGATTTGAATATAGCTGCCATATAGACCGATCTCTCGATGTAAGGTCTTGGCCCCATAAAAGACACATTTATAATCCGATTTCGCTGAAATTTGACACAGTGACTAAGGTTAGGCTTTTCGACATCCGTGTCGTATATGGTTCAGATCGGTCTATATTTGTATATGGCTACCAAAAAGACGAATATTTTGCTCTAGGAAATTGAACAATGACTTGTACTTATTAAATCGGACCAAATCGGACCATATTTCGATAAAGCTGCTATTGGGGCATAAATTATGCATCTTTCAACGGATTTTGACAAAAGGTGGTTTACATATATACCCGAGGTGGTGGGTATCCAAAGTTCGGCCCGACCGAACTTAATGCCCTTTTACTTGTTTTCCCTTGCGAAAGCTTTTTCAACTGAATTATATATGGCTCCCATGCTCACACATTGAATTTTGCATTTATTCATCACTAATTCTTGAAATATTGTATATGTAGTTTACAAAATAATATTTGCAGTCCTGTAAGGGGGGCGGGATGCTTAAGTCGAAATCCCCTCTTTATTTTTTTTTTTTAATAAAAAGTATTAACTACTATACCTTGTAAGAAAGAGCTTTCAGGACGGAGATGTTCTAGTTTTTCCCCCTTATCATTTTTTTTAACCACCAATATAGAACGGTGGGGTGGTTCCGCTTGTAATACCTTGAAATATTCATCTAAGACCCCATAAAGTATACATATTCTTCATCGTCTCGACTTTCTGAGTCGATCGAGTAATTTCTGTCCATCCGTCCGTCTGTCGAAATCACGATAGAGGTCGAACGCGTAAAGCTAGCCGCTTGAAAGATAGTCCCAGATACTAAATATCGATGTAGGTCGTTGGGTATTGCAAATGGACCATATAAGTTTGTCTTCTTGAGGCCCTGGCAGCAAAAAAATTTGTCCGATTTGGCTGAAATTTTGCTCGTAGTATTCCGTTATGAATTCCCACAACTGTGCAAAGCACGGTCCGAATCGGTTTATAACCTGTTTTAGCTCCTATATAAACCGATCTCCCGTTTTGACTTCTTGAGCCCTTGGAAGCCGCATTTTTTATAGAGCAAACAAATGTGGCAAATTGACCAAACGAAAGATTCGATTTTGGCTTGCTAGCGAAAATTTCGCTAGAGCTGCGTCCCGCGAGAAGCGGTTAAGAACAAGTAAAAGCGTGCTAAGTTCGGCCGGGCCGAATCTTATATACCCTCCACCATGGATCGCATTTGTCAAGTTCTTTTCCCGGCATCTCTTCTTAGGCAAAAAAGTATATAAGAAAAGAGTTACTCTGCTATTAAAACGATATCAAGATATGGTCCGGTTCGGACCACTATTAAATTATATGTTGGAGGCCTGTGTAAAATTTCAGCCAATTCGTTTAAGAATTGCGTCCATTGGGGCTCATGAAGTAAAATAGAGAGAACGATTTATATGGGATCTGTATCGGGCTATAGACCGATTCAGACCATAATAAACACGTTTGTTGATGGTCATGAGAGGATCCATCGTACAAAATTTCAGGCATATCGGATAATAATTGCAACCTCTAGGGGTCAAGAAGTCAAGATCCCAGATCGGTTTATATGGCAGCTATATCAGGTTATGGACCGATTTGAACCTTATTTGACCCAGTTGTTGAAAGTAAAAATAAAATACGTCATGCAAAATTTCAGCCAAATCGGATAGGAATTGCACCCTCTAGAAGCTCAAGAAATCAAATCCCCAGATCTGTTTATATGACAGCTATATCAGTTTATGAACCGATTTGAACCATACTTGGCACAGTTGTTGGATATCATAACGAAATACTTCGTGCAAAAATTCATTCAAATCGGATAAGAATTGTGCCCTCTAGAGGGTCAAGAAGTCAAGACCCAAGATCGGTTTATATGGTAGCTATATCAGGTTATGGACCGATTTGAACCATACTTGGCACAGTTGTTGGGTATCATAACAAAACACGTCGTGCGAAATTCCATTTCAATCGGATAAGAATTGCGCACTCTAGAGGCTCAAGAAGTCAAGACCCAAGATCGGTTTATATGGTAGCTATATCAGGTTATGGACCGATTTGAACCGTACTTGGCACTGTTGTTGGATATAATAAGAAAACACGTCGTGCAAAATTTCATTCCAATCGGATAAGAATTGCGCACTCTAGAGGCTCAAGAAGTCAAGACCCAAGATCGGTTTATATGGCAGCTATATCAGGTTATGGACCGATTTCAACCATACTTGGCACAGTTATTGGATATCATAACAAAACACGTTGTGCAAAATTTCATTCTGATCGGATAAGAATTGCGCACGCTAGAGGCTCAAGAAGTCAAGACCCAAGATCGGTTTATATGGCAGCTATATCAGGTTATGAACCGATTTGAACTATACTTAGCACAGTTGTTGGATATCATAGCAAAACACGTCATGCAAAATATCATTCCAATCGGATAAGGATTGCGCACTCTACAGGCTCAAGAAGTCAAGACCCAAGATCGGTTTATATGGCAGCTATATCAAAACATGGACCGATATGGTCCATTTACAATACCAACCGACCTACACTAATAAGAAGTATTTGTGCAAAATTTCAAGCGGCTAGCTTTACTCCTTCGGAAGTTAGCGTGCTTTCGACAGACAGACGGACGGACGGACGGACGGACAGACGGACGGACATGGCTAGATCGACATAAAATGTCACGATGATCAAGAATATATATACTTTATGGGGTCTCAGACGAATATTTCGAGTAGTTACAAACAGAATGACGAAATTAGTATACCCCCCATCTTATGGTGGAGGGTATAAAAAGAAAGAGTGGTTATCAGAGTCACACTTACTTACGGGTAAAGTTCACATTTGTCGAAATGTGACGTTGTTGTCTTCAAATAAATGCATTTTTATTATACCCTCCGATTGGAATGAAATTATTATACCGTCCGATTGGAATGAAATTTTGCACGACCTGTTTTGTTATGATATCCAATAACTGTGCCAAGTATGGTTCATTGCCTGATATAGCTCTCATATAAACAGATCTGGGGACTTGCTTCTTGAGCTTCTAGAGGGCGCAATTCCTATCCGATTTGGCTGAATTTTGCAACACGTGTTTTGTTTTGGCTTCCAACTACTGTGTTGAGAATGGTTCAAATCGGTCCATAACCTGAAATAGCTGCCATATAAACCGATCTTGGGTCTTGACTTCTTGAGCCACTAGGGGGCGCATTTATTATCCAATTTAGCTGAAATTTTACGTGAGGTGTTTTGTTATGACTTCTAACAACTAAACAACTAAACTAACAACAAAATCGGTCTATAACCTAATACACCTGTCCATAAACCGATCTGGGATCTTGACTTCTTGAGCCACTAGAGGGCGCATTTATTATCCAATTTATCTGAAATTTGGCGTGAGGTGTTTTGTTATGACTTTCAACAACTGTGCTAAGTATGGTTCAAATCGGTCTATAACCTAATACGGCTGCCTTATAAACCTATCTGGGATCTTGACTTCTTGAGCCTCTAAAGTGCACATTTTGTACAAAGGCTTCTCCCATGATCTTCAACGTACGTATCGATTATGGTCTGAATCGGTTTAAAGCCTAATAGAGCTCCCCTATAAATCGATCTCCCTATTTTACGTCTTCAGCCCCTAAAAGGCGTAATTCTTACTAGACTTGGTTGAAATTTTAAACAACTACTTCTACTATGGTCCACAATAATCAATTCAATTATAGTCCGAAATAACTTGATATTGCTACAATAACATAGCAAATGTTTTCTTTTACCCTTTGTTTGCCTAAAAAGAGATACCGGAAAGAGAGCTCGACAAATGCGATTCATGGTGGAGGGTATATAAGATTCGGCCCGGCCGAACTTTTTATACCCTACACCACCACTGTAACTAAAATGTTCATGGTAAAATCAATTTTTTATATTGTAGGTATGCTATAAAATGAAGTGTAGGTATACCTACACATGCACATAAATCCATTACGTAGTGCAAATAAGTATTAAATTAGTCATTCATTTAGCAGTGCCGAGAAGTCACTCCGAAAATTATGCTTAGGATGTGATAACACATTTAGGAACGAAAACTTCGTTCGAGCTGCGTACCGGCTTTTTGCCAAAAATGTGCATAGGATATTATTTTCGGTTTCATTGAAAAAAGACGAATGTTTGGTATTTTTTCGCCAAGTACTGAATTTAATTTTGTTAAATGCATACTTATAGAGCAAACAAATATGGCAAATTGACCAAACGAAAGATTCGATTTTGGCTTGCTAGCGAAAATTTCGCTAGAGCTGCGTCCCGCGAACAGAGGGTAAGAAGAAGAAAGAGTGGTAATCACAGAACTTCACTTTTTTGGTCCAAGGACGAACGATATTGATTTTGATAAAAATCGGTTCAGATTTAGATATAACTCCCATATATTTGTATCGTCCGATTTGCACTTAAATGGCCCTAGTAGCTATAATTTTCAACCGATATGCACAAAATTGCCCATGGATTGTTTTGTTACTGACTTTAACATATCTGCAAAATTTCATAAAAATCGGTTTAGATCTAGATGTAGCTCCCATATATATATGTATCGCCCGATTTGCACTTAAATGGCCCTACTAGCTACAATTTTCAACCGATCTGCACAAAATTGGGCATGGATTTTCATTAAAATCGGTTCAGATTTAGATAAAGCTCCCATATATATGTATCGCCAGATTTTCAAACGATCTGTTCATACATATATATTTGCCAATAAAGTACATGTTTATAAAAATACGCCGTTTTTATTTATGTACAAAAGAATCAATTACACCTATGGTAAAAACAGTTTTAAAATCATTGGTTTTCATTCAATTGATTATTAATATTTATTAATAATATGTACTAATATTAAAATTGATCATAGCATTATCACGAGTATTATATATTATAAATCGTTCAATATGTTCATGGTAGCGAAAATTCCGTTTATGGAAGAACGAACAAGAAATTATGTTTTAACGTGGCTGATAAGATTAGAAAAAAAAGTTGCCAGATTTTGACATTTTTTTTCGCGTTTCAAAAAAGGAATCGGGAAAAACATGTGTTTTCAACCGTGAAAAACGAACATTCCATGCAGCAAAAATGTATGTCAAAACAAGTAAAAGCGTGCTAAGTTCGGCCGGGCCGAATCTTATATACCCTCCACCATGGATCGCATTTGTCGAGCTCTTTCCACAGTTTCGCTTTTTAGGCAAACAGGGGATAAACGAAAAAAATTGCTATGTTATTGGAACAATATTAAGCTATGGTTCATTTCGGATCCTAATTGAATTGAATATTGGAGACCATAGTAGGGGCTGAAGAAGTAAAATAGGGGAGATCGGTTTATAGGGGAGCTGTATTAGGCTATAAACCGATTCATATCATATTCGACACGTATATTAAAGGTCATGAAAAAGCCATTGTACAAAATTTCAGGCTCAAGAAGTCATGACCTATACCCGGATATGGAACGATTTGAACCATACTTAGCACATCAGCTGAAAGTCATAACAAAACACCTCATGCAAAATTTCAGCCAAATCGGATAATAATTGCGCCCTCTAGTGGCCCCAGAAGTCAAGACCCCAGATTGCTTTATATGGCAGCTATATCAGGTTATGGACCGATTTGAACTATTCTTAACACAATTGTTGGAAGTCATAACAAAACACAACGTGCTAAAATAAAGCCAAATCGGATAATAATTGCGCCCTCTAGCGGCTCAAGAAGTCCAGATCCCAGATCGGTTTATATGGCAGCTATATCAAAACGTGAACCGATATAGCCCATTTACAATCCCAACCGACATACACTAATTTGTGCAAAATTTCAAGCGGCAGCTTTACTCCTTCGAAAGTTAGCGTGCTTTCGACAGACAGACGGAAGGACATGGCTAGATCGACTTAATATGTCATGACGATCAAGAATATATATACTTTATGGGGTCTTAGACGAATATTTCGAGGAATTATAAAAGGAATGACGAAATTAGTATACCCCCATCCTATGAAATTATGTCATTAGAAACAATTTCATTGTTTTAAAAAAAAATCTTTTCAATTATGTTTTCAGAAAAAATTTGATTGAAGTTTTGTATTAAGGAAAACTTTAGTTAAAATGTTGTCTTTAAAAACATTTTATCGAAATAATTGTCCTCAGAAAAAATTTCTTTGAAATTTTGTCTTTGGAAAAAATTTGATCGAAATTTTGTCTTTAGAAAAAATTTTATCGGAATTTCGAGTATAGAAAAAATCTCATAAAAATTGCATTAAAATTTTGTCTGAAGAAAACACTTTGTTGACGTAAAAAAAGTAATTGCGGATTTTTTAAAAGAAAGTAATGCATTTTTAATAAAACTTAGAATGAACTTTAATCAAATATACTTTTTTACACTTTTTTTCTAAAGCAAGCTAAAATTAACAGCTGATAACTGACAGAAGAAAGAATGCAACTACAGAGTCACAAGCTGTGAAAAAATTTGTCAACGCCGACCATATGAAAAATCCGCAATTACTTTTTGGGCAACCCAATATATTTTATATATAGAATTTTTAAGTGTCCGAGACTAAAGTGCTCGACTCCGCAGCCCTGGTCATAGCAAATCTTGTTTGCCGTTTCAGCGTATTACATATTTTAGCAGATTTTTATGTTGAAATATTGTAACTGATTTTGCAAGTTAAAATAGCAGATTGAAAAATTTACTAAAACAACAGTCATGTCTGCTTTCACTCGAACAAAAACTTTTGTTTTAACAAATATTTTCGAATAATAGATTTCGTTGAGTGTAACTTTGTTACCTAAATTTAGGATAATCAGTTCGGTTTTTGAAACTCGGTTTTCAGTTTTTAGGCTCAATATAGTAATCGGTTTCGCAAAAATACCCACTTTTCGTGTTGTTGATAAAGCAATCAGACTGTTATTTAAAAATCCCAAAAAATTTTGCTATAACAGCAGCATTGTTTTCGAAAAATCAGTGAAACAAATTACTACCGGTCAATAGACAGTGTTTGCTATCATCAGCGGACTTTTTTCTATGGAAAACTTACAAACAATTTGTTCGAAACTAATGAGAAATGAGTTTGCCGATGTCAGCAAATACTTTTAAAGTAAACCATGTCCACTTTTGCCTGTTAGGGCGGAGATTATTTTATTTCACAATTTTTCACGTTTGTTCTCTCTTTCGAGACGAGCATAATGATCGAAGATTTTTGCAATGGAAAAGGAAAGCCAGAAATCACAACACACCAACCACTGCAGGGCGCTTTTCGTATTTGCTTAGAAGACTTTTCAGCCATATAAGGTGTTGAGGCTTCACGGGCCATACAGTAGCTAGTAGTCTATGACGTAGGCACGACACTAACACAGTTGACGGATTTCATACTTGCTGTACTCTTCCACCGCATGTGTTTTCTTTGTAGTGTTTGATTTATTTTCTATACGACTTAATGGCCTCCATGGAATACACCTGTCACTTGTGCATCTTTTGGAAGTTGTAAGAACGGCTCTCGCAGATGCTCCGTGTTTCCAAGTTCAAATTCCGGCCGGACTCTGCCGAATTTTTATTCAAGTTATTCGATGTTTTTGATTTTAAGCGGTTGGTTTTAATATTCATATTTCCTCAAAACCCGATGAGCAACGCACCATTTTTGAACACAAGAAGTTTATTCCGCATATGGGTCTGTATGTGTATTCATATGAAACAAACTCTAGTCCGATGTTGACCACAGCACTAAACAACTAACTGTATCAATTTAAGTGAAATCGCGAATTAAATGACCCTTTTATGGACCCAAGACCCAACATCTAGTTATCATATCTAGTCCATATGATAGCTATATTCAAATGTGGTTCGATCTGGAACATACTCGGCTCGAATGTGAAGGCGTTTGAAGGCACTATTCAGAGTTTCCAATTTCACCGAAATCGGGTTGTAGACGCATATTTTTTGGTCATAAAACTTTAATTTAAGATATCGATCTATACGATGGATATATGCCAGCTTGACCGTGGTCGGCATGGATGTCGAGCACTTTTTTATACCCACCACCCAAGGATAGGGGTATATTCATTTTGTCATTCCGTTTGCAACACATCGAAATATCCATTTCCGACCTTATAGAGTATATATATAAATATATTCTTAATCAGCGCTACAGTCTTTGAAAATAGAGGCATTGAGCAGAAATTTCGTACAGATTCTTTTTTTGTCCATAAGCAGGTTAAGTTCGAAGATGGGCTATATCGGACTATATCTTTATATAGCCCCCATATAGACTGATCCACCGATTTAGGGTCTTAGACCCATTATTATCCGATTTTAGTGAAATTTGGGTGAGTGAGTTGTGTTAGGCCCTTCGACATCCTTCTTCAATTTGGCCCAGATCGGTCCAGATTTGGATATAGCTGCCATATAGACCGATCCGCTGATTTAGGATCTTAGGCCCATAAAAGCCACATTTACTATCCGATTTTGCTGAAATTTGAGACATTGAGTTGTGTTAGGCCCTTTGGCATCCTTCTTCAATTTGGCCCAGATCGGTCCAAACCGTTCTCTCGATTTAAATTTTTGGGACCATAAAAGGCGCATCCGATTTCGCTGAAATTTGGGGCAGTGAGCTGTGTAAGGCTCTTCGAAATTTTTCTGAAACTTGGCCCAAATCAGTCCAGATTTAAAGTCTTGGCCCTATAAAAGGCGCATTTGTAAACCGATTTCACTGAAATTGGACACAGTGTCTTATGTTGGGCTTTTTGACATCCGTATCGTATATGGTTCAGATCGGTTTATTTTTAGTTATAGCTTCTAAAAAGCCCAATATTTGAACAATGACTTGTACCGATTAGTATTTGGTCCAAATCGGAACATATTTCGATACGGCTGCTATGGGGCATAAGGTATGCATTTTTCACCGGATTTTGACAAAAGGTGGTTTACATATATACGCCCTAACGCCTTTTTACTTGTTACAACTCATTTTTGCAATATATCAGCGAAATCTGATAAAACAGACGCCTTTTGTGCGCTCAAAAATCCCAATCGGTATACAACAACCGACCAACACAACCCATTCATTGTGTCATTTGGTGCAATTTCTTAATTAAAATGAGTTTTATAGAGCCAAAGCCTTAAATCGCGATATAGGTTTACATGATAGCTATATTCAAATATGGTCTGGACTCAAGGCGGATTTAAAAAGTTGGTCTCGCGCGGACAGCCGTTAACAGCTGGCCAGGTTTGACGGTATTAAGATGACAGATTTTTGTTTGCACTCTCCTTGTTGCTATCTTCTTTCTCGTATATTCTCCTCTCATGTACGCACACGTATACACACACGCACACAAATTTCTTTGCGTGTGTTGGCAAAAGTACGATCAGCTTGATGACTAGATGGCAAATTGCACCATATGATTTGAGGTTGCTGTACTAATGAGACCACCTTTAATTGTTTCGCCATGGTCTGGACTATACTCTGGACACGGATGTCGAATACAATTTCCGAACTAACCTTTAAAGAAATCGTACAATAAATACTGCTTTGCTAAATTCAAGATCTTAAATCGGCAGACTGGTCTATATGGGGCTATATATTCAACGGGTGTAGCGTAATATTTCGACATTTTAATAAACGAAATGACAAAATGAATGACAAACTCCTATCATTCGGCGAGCGGGTATACAAACTGTATCCCAACAGTGTAAAAATTTTTGAAGTATTTATGACATTTCAGTTCAATTTCAACTGTTTGCCATCGAAAAACACCGAAAATCCAATTTCAATAGATTTTCTATGATAATAGTAACCAAGTTTGTTGTTTTTACCAATAAATTTCTCTAACTGTACAAATAGAACAATGTTTGCTTTGTCATAACTCGGAGATTTCTTGGGCATTATTTTGAATGAGAGAATGAGTGAGAAAAACATACTGGCAACACTACGCCTTTGTTATCGTTAACATGTTTAAAAGATTTTGTTTACAAACGACAGTTAGTACGCCTTCTTTCTTGTGTGAACAAGCAGCACAGAAGCAAATAATTACAACAAATAATTTAAATTTGTTTAATTGAAACAAAATATAAGTAATATTCGAACTACATAGAAACATTGCATTAATTGAAAGATTAACAATAATCTATCGCTAGCGTAAGTGTGTTTAAATACTTCTTAAGCAAAGGACACAGTTATTAATTTTCCAAAAAAAAAGACTAAACGATTATATGTAGTGAGAACTAAAGTGGAAAAATTTGAACTCTTGATACTTGATACCAGATTCACGACTATTTGAAATAAAATAAAAACTCTTCTTTGTTAGTCTAACCTTGATAAAAGAATTTTCAATTTTTATCTTTCAGAATATATAGAAATAAAATAAAGGTACTTAAACTCCGCCATCAACATGAATAAAATTCAGTTATTTGCTTGGCTTGGACTATTATTCTTTTCGCATTGTAACGCATCCCTTAAGGTTCGCAGAAACTTTAAAACTTTGGACCATCGTCGACGATACATTAATGAGCCGAAATTAAGCCCAGTAACTCCTGCTGATGATGATGACTTACAAAAAGGCACTGCCACACTGATTAATGCTGGACTGCGTGATGTCATATTCATTATTGTAATGTATTTTGTATACAGTTATCCTCATAGATTTAAATTTAATGTTATAAAAAAATATTGTATAGCATTTTAAACCAAAGGGTATTTTCGTTGTAAACTAAAAAAAAGTCATGTGGTTTTATATGTGTAATATTTAATAAAATTTTTAAAAAAAAATCAATTTAAATCTTTAATTTATTTTTATTTGATATAAATAGATTGGTTTTTATGAGATACATCAGGTCAATAATATTAACAATAATAACATACGCCGTTATTATCAAAGAGGGTAGAATATAGGCAACGTACGAACCACGATCGTTGTGTTTCGCTCTAATGCCAACTCTTTTCCTTTCTCACCCTCTTTGATCGTGACAGGTGATGAATTGTGGATTTTTGCGTATCAGCACGAAAGTAAACAGCAGTCGACGAAGCTCGCGCACGAAGCACTTCCAAAAACCAGCCAGTTTTAAACACCATGGCAGCCGGTTGTACGTACCGGATTGACCCGATGGAATCTTCATCGGCAAGGGCTGCCGCCTCAGTGTACGTGTTCGTCTTTTTTCGTCATGGGAGAGGCACATCCCGGAGTGCCTTCTCCGTATGCTTTTGGTCCGTGCCGGGATTGAAAAGAACCCCGGACCCTGGTTCTGTTCCGTTTGCCAGAACCGCCTTCATCATCGGTCAGTGACGGTGAGGTGTAACAGGTGCTTGGAGTGGGTACATTTCCGTTCTTGCTCTGGCCTAACTTCGCTACGGGAGTATAGTCATACTGGCTATGTCGCTAGGTGCTGTGCGAACTCAGCCAGCAGTGGGTCACAAGCGTCGCCGTCGTCGCCTTCGGCGTCCTCGTCGTCGGACTATGTGACCCCCCCGACCTCTCCCGTACGGCAATTTATGCAAAGACAGCACCCTAGCCCTACTATTGCCAGGCCAGTGTCGGGAAATGTATCGTTCCTGCAGTTAAACTGCAATGGACTGCGAGGCAAGATTGATGAGATTGTGGATTTTATGAGTCGGAAGAGCATATCGGTCGCAGCGATCCAGGAGACAAAGCTGACTAACACCTGCAGCTTGCACAGTTGTCACGGCTACAATGTGCTACGTAAGGATCGCTCAAGGAATGGAGGTGGGGGATTGGCCTTCGTTATACACCATTCCGTGCAGTATAGACCTATCTCGCCTGCGCTTGACGCTAGTGACCCATACATGGAATGTATGGGGGTAGCAGTCAAGTCTGGTACTGCCGAGATAGAGATATACAACGTGTATATACCGCCGGTTGGCAGCTGTGTCCCGATTAATGGCCAGGCCTACAGCCCCGACATAAGTGGGTTGCTATCTGGCCATAGTCGTCTGGTTCTGGGGGATTTCAATGCACATCACTCGTCATGGCATTCTCCCCTAGGCAACGACCAGCGTGGCATAGCTTTGGCAGAGCAGATAGATAGCTCCACGTTTTGCACGGTGAATGAGGATGCCCCCACTAGGATTACGAGGAGGTGCAGCAGCTCGCCAGACATCTCAATCGCATCCCCTGATCTCCTGAGTGACGTATCCTGGCAAGCCGTCATCTCTTTGGGGTCAGACCACCTCCCCATAATCCTCACCATCGACCGACCACCCGACTTCATAACCTCTGAGCGCCGAACGTTCATCAACTATAAGAAGGCCAATTGGACTGGCTTCAGAGAGTATACCAATCGCCGCTTCAATGAACTGCCACCCCCCTCTGATGTGCTTGTGGCCGAGAGGAAATTCCGAGACATCATCAACGCAGCAGCCGCTCGCTTTATTCCAGCCGGTCGAATACCGCAAGTGCGACCCAATTTCCCGGCGCAAGCAGTGGTACTCGCAGACGAGCGTGATGGGATTCGTGCTATGGACCCCGCTAACCCCAGAATCAGCGAGCTGAATCTGGAAATAAACAGGGTAGTCAACGAACATAAGCGGAATTTGTGGCTGGAACACTTGGAGCAATGTAACTTAGGCACCGGTGCAGGCAAATTGTGGGCCACTGTTAAGTCTCTCTCGAACCCCGGTAGACGGGACGACAGGACCTCAGTCACTTTTGGCGAGTTAACCGTGACTGATCCGAAGAGATGCGCCAGGTTGTTCAACCGTCAATTTATCGTGCATCCCGAGAGAGACAGGGCAAGGAGAAGAGCCATTCGCCGTATTCGTGGTCTCCGAGCCGATGAACAGCCATCACAATTTACCGTGGGCGAAGTTACGAATGTCATCAGTGGCGCCAAATCTTCCAAGGCATTGGGCCCCGACGGAATCTCTACATTGATGCTGAAGAATCTGGATTTACCTGGAGTTGAGTACCTTACCACTGTCCTTAACCTGTCATTGAACACTCTTATAGTTCCCGATGTCTGGAAAATGGGCAGAGTGATCCCGCTACTGAAGCCTGGTAAAGACCCGAGTTTGGGGGAGTCGTACAGACCGATCTCCCTTCTCTCACCGGTGGCTAAGACGCTTGAGGCATTACTCCTCCCGAGCCTCGTAGGAGAATTTCCATTCGCCGAGCATCAACACGGATTTCGGAGACTGCACAGCACAACAACAGCTTTGCATGCCATCACCACACACATTTGCCGTGGCTTCAATCAACCCAGGCCATGTGATAGGACGGTCCTCGTGGCATTGGACCTATCGAAGGCATTCGACACGGTCAGCCATGCCAAATTATTTGAGGACATCGCCAACACGTCCCTCCAGCCAGGCCTTAAACGTTGGGTCGCGAATTATCTGTGTGGCCGCCAGTCATTTGTGGAATTTAGGGATAAGAAGTCAAAACACCGTAGAGTGAAACAGGGAGTTCCCCAAGGCGGGGTGATATCTCCGGCTCTGTTTAACCTCTACCTTTCCTCCATTCCACCTCCTCCAGACGGCATAGAGATCGTATCATATGCGGACGACTGTACGATCTTGGCATCAGGCCCCCCACCCATTGATGACATCTGCGATAGGTTGAACGTCTACCTCAACGATCTTGCCTCATATTTCGCTGCAAGAAATCTGAAGATATCCGCCACCAAATCTTCAGCCACACTGTTCACTACAAATACGCGTGAGGTGAATTCTGAGCTGACTGTGATGGTCGATGGAGAATTGATTCCGACCATCAAGTGTCCCAAAATACTTGGCGTCACATTTGACAGCTCCTACACTTTCTCCCCACATGCCACAGCAATCTGCAATAAAGTCAAAAGTAGAAACAAGGTCCTCAAGTCACTCGCTGGCAGCACTTGGGGTGCAGACAAAGAAACCTTGTTGACCACGTACAAAGCAATTGGCCGGTCTGTGGTAAGTTATGCAGCGCCAGTGTGGTCACGTCAGCTTTGTGACACGCAGTGGAATAATATTCAGATCTGTCAGAATGCCGCCCTCCGAACTGCGACGGGCTGCCTCCTTAGTTCTCATGTGGACCACCTCCACCAGGAGACAAAGATCCTACCAGTGCGAAGACATAACTACATGCTGTCTAAGCAATACCTTTTGGGCTGTTATCGCAGAAATCATCCAAATCATCATCTTGTGGATAGATACCCACCGCCCAGAAGCCTTAAGGTAGATCTACATGATCTAGAGCGTGAGGTCCAGCGCTACAAGAGAGAACCTCTAGATCAAGCGGCATATCAAGCGGGTCTGAACAACATTCATGCAGACACGGTAGCAGACGCGTTAACTGGCTACCGGGTGAATGTAGTCCTTGGAGTACGACCGCCACCCATTGCACCCGAAGAAATCGACCTCCCCCGGCAAACCAGAGTGATTCTGGCTCAATTACGTTCCGGCAGATGCAGCCGCCTCAATTCCCACAGAGCTAGGATTGATGCCGACGTGCAAGATGTATGTCCCGACTGTAACCAGGGACCGCACGATACACGTCACCTGTTTAACTGCCCGGCCAGACCCACTCGACTCAGACCCAGATCCCTGTGGACGCACCCCATCTTAGTCGCGGAGTTCCTGGGTCTTGACACTCAACAGAATCAAGCAGACGAAAGATAGTACACAATAAACTGCTACAACAACAACAACAACCATACGTGTATGAATCAGGTGTTTACAACGTACGATATTTTCTTTTTCTTTTATTCCAACTTTCGGTCGAAAGTAGAATAAGAAGAAGAATATTGTTCAATCCACAGAAAATTGGTGGCACAGTTATTGAAATTCGTAACAACAGCAAAATTTTAGACAAATCGGATAACAATTGTGGCTTTAAATTTAAGTGTTGTGGTGTGCGCCGAATAATGGCGCTACAGCGCCACCTGGTTGTGACTTGCCTTACTCCAGCGACACCTACTGGCTATGGTTGGCCCTCATCAGGGAGAGGGAGACAACCAGCTGACACCAACCTGTCATTATGGCTGCCCCCATATGTTTTGTTGGTGCCGGCTGGAAGACCAACTTCATGATGGAGACCAACCAAAGCCAAGCTGGCTAGAGTCCCCAAGATGAAGCGTTCTTTTTGGTTATGGACAGCAAGCTTACCGGAGGTGGAGTGAGACCCAAGTGGAAATAAATAAAGAAAAAGACAGGAACGTAAAAACCTGTAAGGGAAGAAAACACTAAACACCTGAAAAGAAAACGATACCTGAAAAGAGAAAAAAAAACATTAACCTGAAAAGAAAGGAAAATAAAGTTATCTGTAAATAAATAAGATAAAACGAAGAAAGTAAATACTTAAAAAACCCAAAACTCCACCTCCACTGTCCCGACGTTGGAACATCAGCCAACCAGGCGATAACAGCACAGCGTTGGTCAGCCGACAACGCCAAAGGTACCCTCTATCAGAGCCCTTTTCCCATACATAAAACAGGACAATACGCTTGACTTAGACGGACGGACAGACAGCTACCTGACACAAAACTTCTGAAAATAAAGGTTTTTAAATAAGGAAACCATTATAGAAAAGTTGTTGAGGCAGGGCTGACATCATTTCTTGTATTTTATTTAGCGCCAGGAAATTAGGAAGCGCCTTTTCAGCTTAGGTTGAGCTCACCCATAGGCCAGGAAGGTTTCAGTAAAAGGTACGTGGGGGCCCTTGCTCCATCATAGATGTCCACCTTGTTTTAGCGTTGACCAACAACATCCTATAAAAGAAAGCAATACAACTTTTATTTAAAGAACACCTACATAAGACTACAGCAACATTATACTTACCATCAGACGGACGGACAGGAAATAGGGTAGACGACAAGCAGGGTCGGTACCATTGCAGGACTGGTGATACAGCTAGGCAATCCCAGCTCCGACATCAAGGCCATCACTAGGCGAGACCAGAAAGAAGATTCGATGACCCATATTGCTGGAAGGAAGAAGAGAGAAAAGAAAACGAATTAAATGCTGAACTGAAAGCATTTTCTTTTATATATATATATATAATTTTTTTTTGTCATTGAATTTAGGACATGAAATTTTGAATCAACCTATATTTTAAATTGATTTTTGAATTGCTTCATTCGATCTTCCTATTTGTTTTTTTTTTTTTTGTTTATTTATTTAATCATCATTATAAAGATTTGTTAGAATTTAGCTACTGCGAAAATGCAATAAAGCCAAAACTGGAATTTTATAACGTTTTAACATGAAATAGTTCAGTTTTATCTTATGAATATGGAAGGCTAAAAAGCAGGTAAGAAAAAGGGTAGCTCAAACCTACCGGTCCAGGACAAACAGGTGTATTTGGGGTGTCCTCATAGATTATGACGCAAGAGGGCACCATGGTGGGGTGGGTGCGTCCAGACACCAGCTGAATGCTAAGTGGTGTCAACATGGTAGTGTGTGTCTGTCTAGTACTGTTCATGGTTGTTGTGTAGGTATCAGTGTCCCTCCATCAGCTGGTTGATTTTTGTTTTTTTTGTCACCTGCTTTGGAGGAGGTGAACTGGCAAGAACCGCGCCCTTTTCGACTGAGCCACAGCCGGTGCTCGAACGCCAGCAGCCAGCGCCCGTCAGTTCATTTCCTCCCCTCCAAGCAAAGCAGGGTTCCTTCGGGAGCTCGACAAGAATGGCGCCCGCAACATGGGGCCCGAGAATTCGGGTGACCGTTTCATTTTTTTTTATAGTGGCTGTTACGATGTGTCCTTTGTGAGTGTACTTGTGTGTCTCGACAGTTAATGTTTTAATACAACATTGGTCGCAAGCCCCAAGGAAAGCGAAGAATATAATTGTGACAGAGTTTCCTGCCCATTGCTTATGTGCGACACTGAGTCTGTAGTAGGCAGTATGTATGGATGGCCTTCGACATAGCCTTGTGGCCATAGAGATGGAACAGGAAACATCCATTTCATTCAATAGCACTGCAATAGCCCAATTTGTGTTTGCCAGTCCTCTCTTCAGGACAATAGACCGGCTCTCCTGTTGAGTCCGGCAAGTAGGGACGTTGTTTCACGCCGATTAGCCGACAGGCTGGTTTGTTGGCAAACACAAACCCAGTCTTTTCAATTTCCTGATACCGAGATTTTAACCTATAAGAAGAAGACAGATTCAGAATTTATTTGGAGATTTCTGTTTTATGTTTGTTTGCACATACTACCATGTTTTTTGTTTGTCCTGGATGATATGAGGGAGAGCTACCATTTTTCTTTATAAATTGAATTGTTGTTAGTAACACATAGTTTTTACAGGATCTGGTAATCCGATTACCTGTAGGAATTTAAAGAAGCAGAGAATTTATTTAGTTGTAATTTTTGAAGTAACATTTAGGGTTAGATGGTGAATACAAGAGCGAATAGTTATTCGAGCGCAACTACTCTTGCAAACGGCGAAGCGATGGCAACAACAACAACCATAACCACGACGGTCCCGTCAGCAACGGTGTCAACCACAACAACAGCCATGGCTCCCATGATGGTAACTTCCGCGGTGGCGACTCCAGCTCCATCCGAAACGAACACCTCTGGCTCTTCTTTGGGTCAGTCAACTCCCGAAACACCGAATTTCAGCAGCATAACAGCGCGAACAATCCAGCGGGAACGACGAGAACAGGGAGACCAAGCAGGAACTGGTCAAGAGCACGCCACTGTGTGTCAAGAGAGTCAAGCAGACGCGCAGCTCAACGCAGTTATAAACTCTGCAATTGGTGTGGGGCAGATGGAGCTTGTAAGGCTTTTGGATGAAAGGCTGCGGTTGTTAGTTCCGCAGTTGGTCCATCAAACATTGGAAGGAACCCGAGGTCCTACCATGCAGGGTTTTGACCAGCGAGCGAACCGAGAAATACAGGCGAGTGATCAACAACCAATCGGACTGGCGGCAACGCATGTAGTCCTCACAGAAAGACCGCATCTACCACCTGTAGGTCATGCAAGGCAAGCCTGTCAGATAACGCCACATCCACAAAGCGCCCAGCCAGTGCAACAACGCCAATATGGCACAGCGGCAGAGAGTCAATGGCCAGTGTTTTCAGCTCACCAGCGAGGACAACCAGCAGCTGAAATGGAATATGGTGGAGATTACCAGTACAGCCAGCCACCAATCCAGTCACATCCAGCAGCAGCTCATATGTCTCCCGGCCGATTCCAAGCACCTGAGTATCCACACGCGCCAATGCGCGCAAGCCCGAGGAAAGTGGACATAGAGAAATGGAGGCTGAAGTTCGATGGAACTGCAAGATCGATAACGGCCGAAGATTTTATGTTCCGGCTCGAGCAGCTCCGTCAAGATTTTGCATGTGATTGGGATGAAGTGCTGGTAAAGTTTCCCCAGCTCTTGGATGGCCCTGCTGAAGACTGGTACTGGATGCAGCGAAGACTAGGACGCATCAAGAGCTTCCCTGATTTGAAAGAGGCCTTTCTCAGCCAGTTCCGCAAATTCGAAAGCGATTTTGACGTGCAGCGGAAAATGATGGATCGTCGACAGGCACCGCATGAGTCGTTCGAAGATTTTTACAACGCCGTGCTACGATTGCGGAACCAGCAGCGAGAGCCTCTACAAGAGCAAATGCTGGTAGAAATGATGAAGGGGAATCTGAAATCATCATTAGCAGCCCTGGTTTTCCCTATACGCATGTTTGGCCTACAACATTTTAGAGAGGAATGCCGCAAAGCAGAGCTTCTGCTAACTAACCAAAGGCAGGCGGCCATGGCGCATCGGCAACAGTTTGCTCCTCGAGTGAGTGAGTTAGAATATGAAGAAAGAGACGCTGAGCTTGAGGTGGAAGCTATATCAAGGCAAAACAATTATATCTGCTGGAATTGCAGAGAAAAGGGCCACGGTTTCATGGATTGCAGATCAACCACAAGGAGTTTGTTTTGCTATGGTTGTGGTTTGGAGAATGTGGTAAAACCAAACTGTCCTAGGTGCAAGGGAAACCGACAGACGGGCACGACGAAGGGGGAGACGCGCCCGCACTTTGCGAACCCCCAGTAGTTAATGTCTCCTCCGAATTGCAAGAGGAAAGTGCCAAAATAACTATTTTAAGTAGGAATAAGGATATCATAGATTTAGATGAGGGTGAAGGTGAAAATAGTTTAAGCAATGAAGTAAATAATGAATTCAAGAATAGTTGTAAGATTAGAGAATTAAAACCTTGGAGTAGCAGAATGGAGGAGTATCAAAAAGCTCGAAATATAATCTTTAGCATACCCGAAAGCCGGAAGATGAGCAAGAAAGTCGAAAGGGCAAGAAACAGATACTTAGACCGAAAAAGGCTTAGGAAGGAAATAGCGGCAGCCCGATTGTATGAGGGGGAAGACACCAGGCTATACATGCGTATTAAGATTGGCGATGAGGAAGTTGAGGGGCTCTTGGACAGCGGAGCCACAGTTAGTTGCTTGGGCAAAGATTGTCTAGGTAGAGTAGAAAGAGCTGGAGTTCCAATCTACGCGTATAGCGCCGCAGTTCACACGGCAGACGGTACACCCTTAGAGGTACTGGGCCGGATTAGGCTGAAGGTTAGAGTTAAGAAATTAGAAAAGGAAATTGATTTCTTTTTAGTCCCTGCTTTGAGTAAAGCCTTGTATTTGGGTGTCGACTTTATGAAGGCCTTCAATCTTTTGGCTAGTGTGGAAAGTCTTTCTCTAGGTGACGAAGAAGAGGAAGACACAAATGATCCATCCCGTCATCGTCTTAGCGTTGAGGAGGACAGAAGGCTCGCCGATGTCATTAGCCTTTTTCCATCTTTTGAGGTTCGGGGCTTGGGCAAGACGTCCCTAGAAATGCATACCATTGACACGGCAGATGCGGAACCAGTGAAGCAAAGGCACTACCCCGTTTCTCCAGCTGTGCAACGCTTGATGTTTGCCGAGCTGGACAGAATGCTTGACATGGGGGTCATTGAGCCTAGCCAAAGTCCGTGGAATAATCCTGTAACCTTGGTCCGAAAGGGCGTCAAGAACAGATTATGCCTGGATGCGCGAAAGCTCAATGTCCTCACTGTCAAGGATGCTTATCCGCTCCCAAACATTGAGGGATTGCTTAGCCGGCTTGGGGATACACATTTTATATCGAGTGTGGACCTGAAGGACGCCTTCTGGCAAATCCCACTCGATATAAAGAGCCGAGAGAAAACTGCCTTTACGGTTCCCGGAAGACCCTTATACCATTTTACAGTCATGCCTTTTGGGCTGTGCAACGCAGCCCAGAGGCTATGCCGGTTGATGGATAAGGTGATTCCAGCGCATCTCCGTGAAAGGGTATTCGTTTATTTGGACGACTTGCTGATAGTCGCCCCCGACTTTGAAACTCATCTAGTCCTTCTCCGTCAAGTGGCGGATTTGTTGACGAACGCCGGCCTGACCATAAACGTCGCAAAGTCGAAGTTTTGCTTTCGGGAGTTGCGCTACCTTGGGTACATTGTGGGTGAAGGCAAATTAAGACCGGACCCAGGGAAAATTTCGGCGATTATGGATTTTGATTACCCCAAGAGCGCCAAACAGGTGCGAAGTTTCACCGGTATGACCGGATGGTACCGCAGGTTCATTGCGGACTACGCTACCATCGCAGAGCCGATATTTAACACCCTGAAGAAAGGCAAGACATTTGAGTTTGGTGACGCAGCCAAAGTGGCTTTTTGCCGATTAAAAGAAGCCCTAACGAAAAGCCCAGTATTAAAGCACCCGGATTTTGACAAACACTTTTACATACAATGTGACGCTTCGGATGTTGGCGTAGGCGGGGTGTTGTTCCAGAAGGATGAAGAGGGTGGAGAACATCCAATCGCATACGTGTCCAAAAAGCTGACTTCGGCCCAAAGAAACTACTCCGTTACGGAGCGAGAGTGCCTGGCAGTAGTGGTGGCTCTTAAGAAGTTTAGGCCCTATGTCGAACTTATGCCCTTTACAGTAATAACAGACCATTCCTGCTTGAAGTGGCTAATGTCCAATAAGGAGTTGAGTGGACGATTGGCTCGGTGGAGTTTACTGCTTCAAGGGCATAGCTTCGACATAGAGCATAGACGTGGGAGTCTAAATGTAGTGCCAGACACTCTCTCAAGGTACAACATGGACGAGCTGGAGTTCAGCAGTGCAGTGGATTTGGAAGCACCTGAGTTCAAGGCTCACAATTACTTGGAGAAAATTCGCGTAATAGAGGAAAACGGAGAAGCCTTCCCAGACTTAAGAGTGAAAGAGGGTCGGATTTACAAAAGGACAATTCCGGTGGCGGTAGACTTGCCGTCCGAGGAGTTTGCTTGGAAACTTTGGGTGCCCGAAGAATTAACAACCGAGACCATTACTAAGGCCCACAACCCGCCTTCGTCAGCGCATGGAGGATTCCACAAGACGCTGAAGCGGTTGAAACAGTTATATTATTGGCCAAATATGAGTGCCCAAGTCAGAGCCTACATACAAAGATGTCACACCTGCAAGGAGTCAAAGCCTAACTACCAGAACATGCAACAGCCTATAGGTGAAGAGGTGAAGATCGATCGGCCTTTCCAAAAGATCTATGTCGATTTCCTGGGCCCATATGTCCGATCTAAATCGGGGAATTCATTTATATTTATTGTTTTAGATCACCTATCGAAATATGTGCTCCTGAAGCCCATGTCAAAAGCTACATCTCGCAACGTCATCAAGTTCTTAACAGGAGAGGTTTTTCATAAGTTCGGGGTGCCCGAGACACTTATGTCCGATAACGGGAAACAGTTCACCGGAAATGATTTTTCTACATTCCTTGACGCCTTCGGCGTGAGACATTTCAAGACTGGTTTGTACTCGCCCCAAGCTAATGCTTCAGAGCGAGTCAACCAGTCCATCTTGGCGGCAATAAGATCCTATTTAAAAGATGATCAACGCGACTGGGACCAGAACCTGACCGCTATCGAATGCGCGCTTCGGTCATCTGTACACGCTTCCACCGGGATGACACCATACTTTGCCTTGTTCGGGACAAGTATGATAACACACGGAAGTGTCTACAGAGTGGCTCGCCAGCTGGACGCACTGAAAGACCCAGAATATACGGCTTTACCTAAGGCTACGCAGTTAGAGTTAATCAGGGAACAGCTCAGGAAGAACATGGCAAAGAGCTACCTAGGTAGGGCCAAGAAGTACAACACGAGAGCCAGAGTAGTTAAATTTTTCCCCGGCCAAGAAGTTTATCGTCGAAACCACCAGTTAAGCGATTTCAGCAAGAATATTAATGCGAAGCTGAACAGAAAGTACTTGAAGTGCAGAATAGTGCGCTCAATAGGAAGATGCCTTTATGAGATAGAGGATACTAGGGGTAAACTAATTGGCGTTTATCACGCCAAGGACCTAAAACAATAGAACACCTTTTTTTTTTAAGTGAGGAACAGGAGGTCTGGAAGCCCATGACTCATCCGCGAGATTTCACCTAACACCTGCCACCAGAGCAGTCTTCAGAGATTCCAAAACAAGATTACGATGGGAAGCTCCCCGCTGTCTGACTCGAGCGGGAATGTATACATTTATGGGATAAGACAAGTATGTCTGTCGTTGGCGCAAGGTTCAGCTCATCTCGCTAAACACCGCATTGCTGCGGACGCTTAAGTATCCGTCTGGACTATGCCACGGGATCGTGAGCTGTGATAAACAAGGCCTCGGAGCTATCGGTATGTATCGAAGCTGAGTCAGAGATGGGGGAGAACAAGTATCAAGACTCACCGCGGTGTACCTGATGGGTTATCGTATCCGGTATCGGTGGCTCTGGATAGTGTTCTGGTTGGTGGTGGTCGGTTTCATCTTTTGGATGTGTGCCCGAAGAGATATAAGACCTGAATAAAATCCTATGTTTAAGAGGTTTTGAAAGTTTGAAGTTTTTCCAAAAAAAAGTTTCGCCATACTATGCGAGCTTCAAGGGTTCTTACTAGAGGGTGATCACTAAACCGTTTTTTTTTTTTCCTAAAACCGGTTATCGAACTATCCGAAAAATGAACTTTTTAAAGAGCCGGTTTGAGTTTTGAGATTAAAAAAAAAAAAAAACCGGTTTAGGCGGTTATTTTTTTTTTATAAACGTAAACCATTTTAAAATTTTTAAATAAGCCTTAGGTGAGGTCAAAAATCTAGCAGCGTATCCTTTTTCAGTGGCTGAAAAAGGTTTGCTGAAGGATTTTTTTAAATTTTTGAGAAGACGAAATGTCGAATGAAATTTTCTCTAACGACAACATTTTAATAAAGTTGATTATAAAGACCAAATTTCAATGAAAATTTTCCTTAAATCAATTTTCAATAAAGTTTTTTTAATTATTTTCTTTTATGTCTAAATAGTCATCAAAGGTATTCTTTTTTGAATTTTCAACAAAAGAAATTGATGAAATTTTTCCAATTAATTTTTTTTTCCAACAGAAGTTATTTTATTTTTTTTTTTTTTTTTTAATCTTTCTCTTTCTCATTTTTTTTTGTTTTCTCAGGAAAAATGAAAAAAAAAATTCCAAAGAAAAGTTTTAAGTAAATGATCGGTGGAAACAAAAGTTAAAATTTTTAGACAAATGTAGATAAAATTTTTAGACAAAGCTTCGATTAAATTTTTAAAACAAAATTTCAATAAAGTTGTTCATAGACCAAATTTTAGTTAAAGGTTCCATAAAATAAGTTTGATTCTTCAAAATTTTTCCAAAAATGGCAATTTTTTTTTTGTTTTGAAATTCTCTCAGCAGAAAAGTGGTAGTTATCATAAACATGGTTAAAAATTAAATATTAGTAAGAAACCGGTTAATTTTGGCAAGAAACCGATTTACCAAATACCCGGGAAATGGCCATCTTAAAGAAGCCGATTAGTATAGTGAGCTCAAAAAAAAAAAAGAACAACTGAAAACCCGGTTTTCAAAAACCGAATTGATCACTCTAGTTCTTACACGCGAAGCTCTCTAAGACTATTGCTTGGTTAGGAGTAATTCATTAGTGGAAAACCGGTTATGTTTTTTGCGAAAACCCGATTTGCAAGAACCGAATTGGCCATCCTAGGTTATATGGACTTACCTTGAACTAGGGGTTTTCCACGAAGACTCCTTTTTGGGTGTTTTCTACCACTGCGGCTTCAGTATTGGGTGTAGCCGCATGCTTTGCGTGCGGAGAACCTGGAATGAGGACGATATATTTAGTACAAGCCCGCTCGAGGGTTGGGTTGGAACTGATACTTACCTGTTTATCCGTTGATCCCAACGTGCTTCCTTGGTCACTCCAGGTTTTACTTCAATCCGTCGATCTGAAACGAGAATGATGAGGAAATGCATTATTCACTTTGTTTAATTAATGGAGAAATGTTGGTATAGGGTTCTATATGAATTCTCTTGGATATAGTTCCAGATGGGTACGATTCTTTTTTCTGGCAGATGATAATTTTTGTTATTTATTTTGGATCTTTCTTTTGCATTTTATTATTTAATTTTTTTTATTTGTGTTTTTATCATATTCGAGTGCGGCTTTGGTATTGTTGATGTACTGGCCTTAGGGCACAAGGTTCGTATTTTATGACATCAATTTTACATTTAACACTTAGCCTTTTTCCCGATTGTATGGACGAAGACTAAGCATGCTGATACACCTTGAATACTGGTACACTTTGCATACTGGTACACTTTTTCCCATTTTCTTATATTTCAAGTCACAGATACTGAGGAGTGTATTCCCCCCACCTCCATTGATAGTTTAACTGGTCTTACGCATACACTAATAGGATCATCGTAACACCATACGATCATTGTAATAGAATACCCGTTTTCACAGTTGCAAATATAGGCGAATATACCCACGCGGTGCCAGGAACCGTTTTTTTTTTTTCTCGTAACATGTTGGCTTCACATTTCTTTTGTTGAGGTTACACGTTTTTTCTGTATACTTTCACTGCCTTCTAATGTGATTCCATTCTTTTTATTTTGCGATTTTGGGTTTTTTTACAGAGAACTGGCACGGTTTTTATCTTTTTTCTCATCGACGGGCACATAACCTTTGAGGGTAACCTTTTCTTAGTGTAGCCGGCTTAACGAGAAACTTAGGAACGCCACAAACACCGAAATATATTTCTTTTCTGGCCAGGGCTATTCGGAGCTTTTTAGCTCTCGTTTTTGTTATTATTTTCAGTTAGTGTTATTTTGTTTTATGGGTAATTGTACAACGAATTGGCCCATTCATGAAAAACGCACACACACGCACATGCACAAAACCTTTTTAGGCCCAGTGGACAATAGTTTTTTATTATTTTTTCCCCTTTCTTTCACACACAATATCTTCTTACACAGATTTTTTTTTTTTTACACACTTTTCACTGTCACTTTCGTTTTAGTCACTAAATACTTACCTTTTTTTTTCATCCATTTTAATTTTTATCAGCAGCCGGTCCGTGTTGTGTTGGTTTTTTTTTTTCATTTAATTATGAACGACAGCGGCCATTCATTAAAATGATCGGCGTAAATCAGTGCTGCCATTCATACCGTAGCCAGCGCGGTTCACAATGAAAGCGGCAGACGCTTTTTGACAGGCGGCAAATTTGTCGCAATAGTGGGGCGTATACACTTCAGGTCATGGTTGGTTGTAATTGATTTTAGAAAACTACGGTTTTAATCGGCAGGGAATGCTAGAATTTCATATAAGGAGTCCGAGAAGATTGATCGGATCATTTTTATTGATGAATACCACCGGAAAGAGATGTTTTTTTTGTTGCTACAAATGGTTGAACGACAGTTCCGTGCGATTTTCCGTTTCGACAGCGCCGTAAAGATAGGGATTGCAGATAACAGGAATCCAGTGGGAACCGCACTTTTTCCCTCCCATCCTTTGATAGGAATATCGGCAGGATGGTTGGGTTTGTGGTGTGCGCCGAATAATGGCGCTACAGCGCCACCTGGTTGTGACTTGCCTTACTCCAGCGACACCTACTGGCTATGGTTGGCCCTCATCAGGGAGAGGGAGACAACCAGCTGACACCAACCTGTCATTATGGCTGCCCCCATATGTTTTGTTGGTGCCGGCTGGAAGACCAACTTCATGATGGAGACCAACCAAAGCCAAGCTGGCTAGAGTCCCCAAGATGAAGCGTTCTTTTTGGTTATGGACAGCAAGCTTACCGGAGGTGGAGTGAGACCCAAGTGGAAATAAATAAAGAAAAAGACGAGACGGAAACCGCGGTGAAAAAGTGTTGTTTTATTGAAGATCAAAGCGTTTGTTTGTCTAATTGATAAAAAGCAAATAAAAGAACTTAAAATTAAACCCTAAAAACAAGCTTTGAAGAATATTTAATGGCTGTGTTAAGTTTTAGAAAAGACTGAAAAGAAAGAAATATTAACACCTGAAACGAAAGAAATGAATAATTAACATTGGCTAAAATCCGAACAAAATTGTTAATAAAGGTAAAGAACCTGAAGTTAAAACCTATAAGGAAATTAAAAACATTAAAATGCTTAAAGAAATAAAAGACGATAAAAATTGAAAGTTGTTAGAAGGCGAAAAAGACAGGAACGTAAAAACCTGTAAGGGAAGAAACACTAAACACCTGAAAAGAAAACGATACCTGAAAAGAGAAAAAAAAAAACATTAACCTGAAAAGAAAGGAAAATAAAGTTATCTGTAAATAAATAAGATAAAACGAAGAAAGTAAATACTTAAAAAACCCAAAACTCCACCTCCACTGTCCCGACGTTGGAACATCAGCCAACCAGGCGATAACAGCACAGCGTTGGTCAGCCGACAACGCCAAAGGTACCCTCTATCAGAGCCCTTTTCCCATACATAAAACAGGACAATACGCTTGACTTAGACGGACGGACAGACAGCTACCTGACACAAAACTTCTGAAAATAAAGGTTTTAAATAAGGTAACCATTATAGAAAAGTTGTTGAGGCAGGGCTGACATCATTTCTTGTATTTTATTTAGCGCCAGGAAATTAGGAAGCGCCCTTTCAGCTTAGGTTGAGCTCACCCATAGGCCAGGAAGGTTTCAGTAAAAGGTACGTGGGGGCCCTTGCTCCATCATAGATGTCCACCTTGTTTTAGCGTTGACCAACAACATCCTATTAAAGAAAGCAATACAACTTTTATTTAAAGAACACCTACATAAGACTACAGCAACATTATACTTACCATCAGACGGACGGACAGGAAATAGGGTAGACGACAAGCAGGGTCGGTACCATTGCAGGACTGGTGCTACAGCTAGGCAATCCCAGCTCCGACATCAAGGCCATCACTAGGCGAGACCAGAAAGAAGATTCGATGACCCATATTGCTGGAAGGAAGAAGAGAGAAAAGAAATCGAATTAAATGCTGAACTGAAGGCATTTTCTTATATATATATAATTTTTTTTGTCATTGAATTTAGAACATGAAATTTTGAATCAACCTATATTTTAAATTGATTTTTTGAATTGCTTCATTCGATCTTCCTATTTGTTTTTTTATTTTGTTTATTTATTTAATCATCATTATAAAGATTTGTTAGAATTTAGCTACTGCGAAAATGCAATAAAGCCAAAACTGGAATTTTATAACGTTTTAACATGAAATAGTTCAGTTTTATCTTATGAATATGGAAGGCTAAAAAAGCAGGTAAGAAAAAGGGTAGCTCAAACTTACCGGTCCAGGACAAACAGGTGTATTTGGGGTGTCCTCATAGATTATGACGCAAGAGGGCACCATGGTGGGGTGGGTGCGTCCAGACACCAGCTGAATGCTAAGTGGTGTCAACATGGTAGTGTGTGTCTGTCTAGTATTGTTCATGGTTGTTGTGTAGGTATCAGTGTCCCTCCATCAGCTGGTTGATTTTTGTTTTTTGTCACCTGCTTTGGAGGAGGTGAACTGGCAAGAACCGCGCCCTTTTCGACTGAGCCACAGCCGGTGCTCGAACGCCAGCAGCCAGCGCCCGTCAGCTCATTTCCTCCCCTCCAAGCAAAGCAGGGTTCCTTCGGGAGCGCGACAAATCTAGCAGCGTATCCTTTTTCAGTGGCTGAAAAAGGTTTGCTGAAGGATTTTTGAAATTTTGAGAAGACGAAATATCGAATGAAATTTTCTCTAACGACAACATTTTAATGAAGTTGATTATAAAGACCAAATTTCAATGAGAATTTTCCTTAAATCAATTTTCAATAAAGTTTTTTTAAATTATTTTCTTTTATGTCTAAATAGTCATCAAAGGTATTCTTTTTTGAATTTTCAAAAAAAGAAATTGATGAAATTTTTCCAATTAATTTTTTTTTCCAACAGAAGTTATTTTTTTTTTTCTCTCGTAACATGTTGGCTTCACACTTCTTTTGTTGAGGTTACACGTTTTTTCTGTATACTTTCACTGCCTTCTAATGTGATTCCATTCTTTTTATTTTGCGATTTTGGGTTTTTTTTACAGAGAACTGGCACGGTTTTTATCTTTTTTCTCATCGACGGGCACATGACCTTTGAGGGTAACCTTTTCTTAGTGTAGCCGGCTTAACGAGAAACTTAGTAACGCCACAAACACCGAAATATATTTCTTTTCTGGCCAGGGCTATTCGGAGCTTTTTAGCTCTCGTTTTTGTTATTATTTTCAGTTGGTGTTATTTTGTTTTATGGGTAATTGTACAACGAATTGGCCCATTCATGAAAAACGCACACACACGTACATGCACAAAACCTTTTTAGGCCCAGTGGACAATAGTTTTTTATTATTTTTTCCCCTTTCTTTCACACACAATATCTTCTTACACAGATTTTTTTTTTTTACACACTTTTCACTGTCACTTTCGTTTTAGTCACTAAATACTTACCCTTTTTTTCATCCATTTTAATTTTTATCAGCAGCCGGTCCGTGTTGTGTTGGTTTTTTTTTTTTTTTCATTTAATTATGAACGACAGCGGCCATTCATTAAAATGATCGGCGTAAATAAGGGCTGCCATTCATACCGTAGCCAGCGCGGTTCACAATGAAAGCGGCAGACGCTTTTTGACAGGCGGCAAATTTGTCGCAATAGTGGGGCGTATACACTTCAGGTCATGTTTGGTTGTAATTGATTTTAGAAAACTACGGTTTTAATCGGCAGGGAATGCTAGAATTTCATATAAGGAGTCCGAGAAGATTGATCAGATCATTTTTATTGATGAATACCACCGGAAAGAGATGTTTTTTTGTTGCTACAAATGGTTGAACGACAGTTCCGTGCGATTTTCCGTTTCGACAGCGCCGTAAAGATAGGGATTGCAGATAACAGGAATCCAGTGGGAACCGCACTTTTTCCCTCCCATCCTTTGATAGAAATATCGGCAGGGTGGTTGGGTTTGTGGTGTGCGCCGAATAATGGCGCTACAGCGCCACCTGGTTGTGACTTGCCTTACTCCAGCGACACCTACTGGCTATGGTTGGCCCTCATCAGGGAGAGGGAGTCAACCAGCTGACACCAACCTGTCATTATGGCTGCCCCCATATGTTTTGTTGGTGCCGGCTGGAAGACCAACTTCATGATGGAGACCAACCAAAGCCAAGCTGGCTAGAGTCCCCAAGATGAAGCGTTCTTTTTGGTTATGGACAGCAAGCTTACCGGAGGTGGAGTGAGACCCAAGTGGAAATAAATAAAGAAAAAGACAGGAACGTAAAAACCTGTAAGGGAAGAAAACACTAAACACCTGAAAAGAAAACGATACCTGAAAAGAGAAAAAAAAACATTAACCTGAAAAGAAAGGAAAATAAAGTTATCTGTAAATAAATAAGATAAAACGAAGAAAGTAAATACTTAAAAAACCCAAAACTCCACCTCCACTGTCCCGACGTTGGAACATCAGCCAACCAGGCGATAACAGCACAGCGTTGGTCAGCCGACAACGCCAAAGGTACCCTCTATCAGAGCCCTTTTCCCATACATAAAACAGGACAATACGCTTGACTTAGACGGACGGACAGACAGCTACCTGACACAAAACTTCTGAAAATAAAGGTTTTTAAATAAGGAAACCATTATAGAAAAGTTGTTGAGGCAGGGCTGACATCATTTCTTGTATTTTATTTAGCGCCAGGAAATTAGGAAGCGCCTTTTCAGCTTAGGTTGAGCTCACCCATAGGCCAGGAAGGTTTCAGTAAAAGGTACGTGGGGGCCCTTGCTCCATCATAGATGTCCACCTTGTTTTAGCGTTGACCAACAACATCCTATAAAAGAAAGCAATACAACTTTTATTTAAAGAACACCTACATAAGACTACAGCAACATTATACTTACCATCAGACGGACGGACAGGAAATAGGGTAGACGACAAGCAGGGTCGGTACCATTGCAGGACTGGTGATACAGCTAGGCAATCCCAGCTCCGACATCAAGGCCATCACTAGGCGAGACCAGAAAGAAGATTCGATGACCCATATTGCTGGAAGGAAGAAGAGAGAAAAGAAAACGAATTAAATGCTGAACTGAAAGCATTTTCTTTTATATATATATATATAATTTTTTTTTGTCATTGAATTTAGGACATGAAATTTTGAATCAACCTATATTTTAAATTGATTTTTGAATTGCTTCATTCGATCTTCCTATTTGTTTTTTTTTTTTTTGTTTATTTATTTAATCATCATTATAAAGATTTGTTAGAATTTAGCTACTGCGAAAATGCAATAAAGCCAAAACTGGAATTTTATAACGTTTTAACATGAAATAGTTCAGTTTTATCTTATGAATATGGAAGGCTAAAAAGCAGGTAAGAAAAAGGGTAGCTCAAACCTACCGGTCCAGGACAAACAGGTGTATTTGGGGTGTCCTCATAGATTATGACGCAAGAGGGCACCATGGTGGGGTGGGTGCGTCCAGACACCAGCTGAATGCTAAGTGGTGTCAACATGGTAGTGTGTGTCTGTCTAGTACTGTTCATGGTTGTTGTGTAGGTATCAGTGTCCCTCCATCAGCTGGTTGATTTTTGTTTTTTTTGTCACCTGCTTTGGAGGAGGTGAACTGGCAAGAACCGCGCCCTTTTCGACTGAGCCACAGCCGGTGCTCGAACGCCAGCAGCCAGCGCCCGTCAGTTCATTTCCTCCCCTCCAAGCAAAGCAGGGTTCCTTCGGGAGCTCGACAGTGTTTAATATTTAAAAAAAATTACGCCTCAAAAATCGCCCTCAAATGCGTCAGACGGTCAAATATTTATGCATTATTGCAATATGCTGGTCCCAAAAATGCCTAAGGTTGTCGCAGTCTCACGATAGGTCACATGACGATCTTGCAAAATCATGGAGCACAGCAACAATGGAACAAGAAATTCGTCTTGGAGTGAACTACGACCACGGTTGAATTCACCATACCATCGATAAACATTGGTCCTTGATGGAGCTTCATTGGCATACATTTTATTAAGTTCATCGATGCCCTGTTGTTGAGTTAATCGACGTCGTTGTAAAAAATAATAGCACGAAAATGCCCTCAAATTAATTCCATTTTTTGGGCGAGATGAATCTTTTGAGTAAATGTAAGCAACACAAATAGTGTCCACTTTAGGCTCTCATTTTCTTTGAGAACCTGTCTGATTTAGCGGATGGAAACGTTTGCAAGTTGTTGGGCTTTTTAAAGCGATCTGGATGGTTCAACGGTAGGAACTAGAAGGCATCTTCCTTCTTCTGTTCCTGTCTTATCACAATGGACGTAAACGTGTGAGTCTGATGGCAGACTGCCACTTAAACCTTACCTAACATATATGAACCGATTTTGAATTCTTGAGTCTGTAGACGGCGCAATTCATATATACGATTTAGAACGCTTTTAGAATTTAAGCTTCGTATTTAGACTTGTAATTGTAATTGAAAAAGAAGATGAAACAAACCATCAACACTGTAAATAAATGACACGTTGACCTCTCATTTTATTTTTTACATGCGGGAATAAAAAAAGGCATTCGGTGGCAAGTCGGGACTATACGGCGGTTGACTCATCAAATGGATGTTACAGTTGTTTCAATAATTGGCCAATAATTGTAGTAAAATTTTGTTAAGTACACAATTTCTTGCGATACCGAATATTTAAATAAAATGCAATATTCAAATGAAATTGCGTTATTAACTAAATCTTTTGGAGCTCTATAATAACACCTAACACTCCAAATCTTGTTGCACTTTTTTTCACAGCCACATGCCACGGCCACTAAACACAGATTTCTTTAAACACTATTTTTCAACACTATTTAACAAACAAAATGATTAAATCCAAGAGCTACGACTAATAATCGAAGCTCCATTACATTTAATCATATTTTTCAAACAAAATTATGGGCTTTTTAACAATTAGGCACACTCCTAAATAGTTTTCACTCGCGACGACCAGTTACTTTTTCTACTATTTTAACAACTAAAAAGTGATTAAATTCAAGGGAACTTCGAAGTCCCTTGAATTTAATCACTTTCTTTCTTTTTTTATCAAATATATCACATTTTATTATACAATTTTCACAAAGCGACCGAAAAGTTAACTAAACGAACGTAAACGCGAAAAAAAACTAAAAAAAATATGTTCGAACGAATGCCCTGAGCAAAACAAAAAACCACTGAATGTTGCATCCCGTATGCAACCAAAGAGGGTGAGAAAGGAAAAGAGTTGGCATTAGAGCGAAATACGGCATGGCCAGTGACAAAAGTTAAAGACACAACATGATTGAGTTGCTTACGATAATTCGTTTTTCCTTTTATTCCAACTTTCGGTTGCAAAGAAACAAAGCAAAATACGAAAAATGTTCGAACGAATGCCCGAATCAAAACAGAATAACCCGAAAATGTTGCAACCCTCAATGTGATTCCAATAGGAATACATGGAAAATGTTGTGTCTTTAACGCATGTTATTTTACGGTACGGGGAAGACAAAGCAGAAACCCTCTCTTGTATTATCTCACCCTCTTTGGTATGCAACATGCATGGTATTTATCGGTGGCTTTTTACGATATTTTGAAGAACAAGCACAAAATCTCTCTTCTTCTTCTCACCCTCTTTGTCCAACATACAGATAATTTTTATTATTGATCGCATCATTCCACCAGTGTTGTCTCGCATGATACAAATAATCAGCGAGACTGATGCGACAAAATATTGGCGGTACAAACAAGCAAGCCAACATAATTAACAAAACAAGCCACAACCATTATCATGACGAATATGTTTATTAATTAAGTTCATGTATTTATGTCAATATGATTTTCTTTATGTTCAAGCTTTAGATTTTTTTATTTATTTATTTAATTTATTATAAACTTTTATTTTTATTTTTTATATTTTAATTTTGATATTACTTTGACATCATATTTGATTTACACACTGAAAGAAATTCTGTGATAGGACCCCCAAAGATAGATATTTTTTTATTTAATCATAGTTTTTGGTTTACTTTTGTTTGTAACTGACAAATACTTACTCGTAGAACTTACCTAAGCGAGCTCCTTTAGGCCAGGTTATGGGGAATTTTTATTAAGTCGAAAAAGACCATTCGTTTTATTAATTTTCATATTCATAACAGCATTTCATAAATAACTTTGTAATTAGAGACAAACAGCAATATAAAATAGATATTAGGAAAAAATACTTAAAGTTAGATTAGTCCTAGTTTTATTATAATAAATATGTTTATATCGTGATTGGTTAAAAAATTTAAATTATGATGCGTTAAAGTAATTGTTGAGGGGGATGTAAAGTGGTAAGTTAGGTGATGTGGGCGGGTTTGTGGGGTCACACAAATAAGCTGTAATGTTGACCAAGGTAGGGCGGGCGGCCGGAGGTCAAAGGACGATCTCCCAAAACGAATGGAATGTGAAAGTGCAGGTGTAAGTAATGTTTTTTTTTTGTATTTGATGTTATTGTTTTTTTATTGTCTACGGACCTAGGGCGAGGATATAGGGTTGGGACCTCCCCAGAGATGTCGACGAAGCTAGCCGGTGCCCAGAAAATATCCTCAAGCTGCGATAGGCGCATGTAACAAATCAGAATCATTTTCTGATTTGATTTAGCCATGACTGTCCGTCTGTGAGTCCATGCATTCTTGTAATCAAAGTGCAAGTCGTATTTGTTGTCCAATCATCACATATCACTTTTTTGGTCCAAGAACGGACGCTATTGATGTTGGTAAAAATCGGTTCTGATTTAGATATAGCTCCCATATATATGTATCACCCGATTTGCACTAAAATGGCAACAATTTTTTACAGATTTGCACAAAATTTGGCACGAATTGTTTTGTTACAGATCTTAACATATGTGCAAGGTTTCATCAAAATCGGTTCAGACTAAGATATAGCTCCCATATATATGTATCGCCCGATTTGCACTTAAATGGCCGTAGTAGCAACAATTTTTAACCGATCTGCACAAAATTTAGGCCGAATTGTTTTGTTACAGATCTTTACATATGTGCAAGATTTCATCAAAATCGGTTTAGATATAGCTCCCATACATATATATGTATCGCCCGATTTGCACTTAAATGGTCGTAGTAGCTAAAATTTTCAACCGATCTGCACAAAATTTGGCACGGACAGCTTTGTTACTGTTTGCGAGATTTCATCAAAATCGGTTCGAATTTGGATGTAGTACCCATATATATTTATCGCCGGATTTGTACTTATATGGCCGTAGTAACAACAATTTTCAAACGATCTGTTTGAAAGTCGGGTCAGATTTAGATATGGAGCTCATATACTATATATTTATATATTGCCCGAATTTATAATTGTAGGGTAGGTATAGGGTATTATATAGTCGGTCCGCCGATTTTTGCCTTTCCTTACTGTTTTTTTTTTTTTTTGTTTTGATTTTGCAGTAAATCTAAATTGTCAAAGGCTTGATAACACAGCTGTGATGTTTTCTAAAATCTTAAAAAATGTTCTCTATGATCCGATATTCCACACATAAGCAACAAAACAGAGTTATAAGGATATAAATACAAATATAAAACACATTGGAAGAAGATAAATAGTAAAAAAGTTTATTTCTTAAACCATTTTGTCATTTTAATTTACGGCATTTGCCACTCAAGGTAGTTTCGTTGGTGGTAGATTTTTGTTGTTGTGCTAATGACGCTACCTCTTAATTGTACCATGTGGCACTACTTGGCATTGAGAATGTCAACTTGTTCCAAGATATATTTATTTACAGGTCGTGGCAGTTGCCCAACAACAAAATATTGAGTTCACTATCTGTCAAAATCAGTGATTAGTGCAACTCTGATTTTGTGTATGTCACTAGTTGGCGCCATTTTTCGTTGTTTGTATGTGTATTGTTCTTAACTAAAATAGACACACACACAACCAAAACTCGTTGACAGATAGTGTACTTCGCGAGAAAAAATTGTACTCATCTGTTTACGGTACACTACCTGGTAGTTCTGTCATGACGTGTTCCCTTTTACATTAAAGGTTTTGGTTATGCTCTCGTAAATGTAAAGAGGCAATTATGCATATTATAAAAGGTAGCATTTGACATTATAAACAAAACAATTTTATTAATAAAAAAGACTTGAAGGTGTGGAAGGGTCTGACGTCATGAATATTGGCAGGGCATTTAATAACGAGGAGATGGGTCGACAGTCACCGCCCTGAACCGCACGGGAGTCCAACATAGTTACTCCCTGTGCGACTGACTCTATGCTACGTGAAAGGACTTTCAACGCGGACTTCGGACGAACGCCTCAAGGGTGGGGTGCTAATCCTGTGTTTTTATGGATAGCTCTAAGATGGAGACCGAAACTGGACTGAAGCCATGCTCCGGCACACAAAAAAATCGGTGCGTCGGTGAGTCTGTCGGACGAGTGTATGTTCCTTAGAGAAGAGCTCTGTGCCATAACGATGGCTGCAAAGGGAATTTACGGAAGGGATTTACAATTTTCAAAATCAGTATACAAGGCCGAGCGTTCGATAGCAGTGATGTCGAAGTTCTTGGCGGAAGTTCAAACTAAACCTAAACTATTAACCACGAATTGTGATAAATTCCACAGAGAAATCATTGAATAGTGGAAAAACCGTTTTCCAAATGTAAATTTTTGGTTTTGAAATTTATTCAAACTTCAAATTTTGTCAGCTGACACGAAAACGGAATGTAAAATTTTGTTTTTACTGAATTCTACTTTCCGGTTACAGTAGACAGGCGTTCGGTAATCATTTGTATGTGTACTCATAAACCAAAATAAAACAGCTGACACGTTTTCCCAAAGAGGGTGAGAAAGGAAAAGAGTTGGCATTAGAGCGAAATACGGCATGGCCAGTGACAAAAGTTAAAGACACAACATGATTGAGTTGCTTACGATAATTCGTTTTTCCTTTTATTCCAACTTTCGGTTGCAAAGAAACAAAGCAAAATACGAAAAATGTTCGAACGAATGCCCGAATCAAAACAGAATAACCCGAAAATGTTGCAACCCTCAATGTGATTCCAATTGGAATACATGGAAAATGTTGTGTCTTTAACGCATGTTATTTTACGGTACGGGGAAGACAAAGCAGAAACCCTCTCTTGTATTATCTCACCCTCTTTGCGTTTTCCTACATTTACGGTATGTTTACGAGAGCATAACCAGGTCCTAATTCTTTGTTTACGTTTTCTCCTATTTGATGGCACATTCAATCGGCAGAATTGACATCCTTATTGATGTTCATGGGGCCTAACCACCTTATGTTTTCGAAAGTCACTTAACCCTTTATTAGTGAATCCTGCTCAAAACTTTAACAATTATTACGCATAAAAAATCAGATGTTGCTAAAATTTTTAGGTTATGTCATACGAAAATAACATACAGGTGTGATAGTGAAAATGATGAATTGTATGTAAATTTACAAACATTTTCAATTACATGAGAATACAAAGAGTGACATGTCATAAGGCATCTACATGCCTTGTAATAGCCCCGTTAACAAAACACCTTCTGTTCGTCGGAACGTGAAAAGGCCCTTGTACGACACATTTGAAGATGATGTTACCAAAGAGGGTGAGAAAGGAAAAGAGTTGGCATTAGAGCGAAATACGGCATGGCCAGTGACAAAAGTTAAAGACACAACATGATTGAGTTGCTTACGATAATTCGTTTTTCCTTTTATTCCAACTTTCGGTTGCAAAGAAACAAAGCAAAATACGAAAAATGTTCGAACGAATGCCCGAATCAAAACAGAATAACCCGAAAATGTTGCAACCCTCAATGTGATTCCAATAGGAATACATGGAAAATGTTGTGTCTTTAACGCATGTTATTTTACGGTACGGGGAAGACAAAGCAGAAACCCTCTCTTGTATTATCTCACCCTCTTTGGATGTTACTAAGCGACTTGTTATTTTTTGAAAACATAAAATTTATTTATTTGAATGAACAGTATATCTGACAATAACTGCTAGCTGTGCTGCAAGGAAAAAGACCTTTCTACATTAATTTCGATTTATCATCGAAAATGTTATTTAGCATTGAGGATATTTGCAATAAATTGCAATCAACAGAGCGAAGAGTTAAAATTGCCGCCCTGGAAGAATTGCAAAGGAAATGTTTGGACAACCAGGTGCCCGGCAAAGATGTTCAGGAAATATACGACGAATTGTATTTGCATTTACTTAAATGCTACAGTGACAGATTCGAGAGTGTACGGGATAAGTCTGTGGAAACTGTGAATGCATTCGTGGAACGTTTGCCACCAAACGACTTTCATTTGCTTAACATAGTGTCGGCTTTGAGAGAACGCTTAGGACAACAAGAGACAGTCGAGGAAAGTGAAGAAATTCGATTGGTGTTAGTGCAGCAAATGGCAAAATTGGTGAATCGTTTCATAGAAACTGGAAATAAAACTTCGCTGCAGGGTTGCACCACAGATATAATAGTAATTTTAGCGAAGGTATTGAAGGACCCCTATCCGGCTGTTCAAAGACAAGCATGCACTTGTGTTGCTATCCTCGCCTCTTCGAGCGATTCATATACTTTCGAAAAACATGCAGTGCCACTAGCTAAAGCCCTTTACGGAATGCTAAACCATAAACACTCTAACGCCCGCATTGCGGCAGTCAACGCTTTGAGTTTTGTGGCCCTGCATATTGATGCAAGTAGGGATTCTCTATCCAGACTTCTAATGGAAGTATCTCCGTTGTTAATGGATGCAATGCCTCTAGTCCGCCGAGAATGCGGAGAGTTAGGTATACGGCTGTTGCTTGAACTAAAGGATCGATACTCGTACTTTGATCGATTGATACCTTTGGTGTTGTGCTGGTGAGATTATTCTTAGTTTGAAACTATGGCAAAATTTCTCTTTAACCCTCTTTATATGGTATTTCAGCCTAAAAGATGAATCTCCCGAAGTAAGGGATTACATACTCCCACTTTGGATAAAATGTGGCAAAAAGTATTACGAGGAGAACGAGGCGGAGTTAAGTAAACAAGAAATAGCTGATATAGTCCCTAGCAATTATCCAACGAGTGTCAAGCGCCCCACGATTGGCTGCCGTGCGATAGTTCAGCGATCGCTGCGCCTGCTGAAGCTTATTACACGCGAGTCATCCGACTGGAAGGAAAATGTTCGACTGCACTCTCTGAAGTTGTTATACCAATTTGTTTTGCATGCCGAGGCTGCCATGACAGCAAAATTTTTTGAAATATACCCAGATATAGCAAGATGCTGCCGTGATAATGATAATATTGTCGTCCAGGAAGCATTTAATCTAGCTGACCTAATGGGACGTTTATTGAACTATGATGACTGGTGTGAACATGGATTTGAAGGTTTAGAGAAAAATGCCAAAGAAGGCTACCTAAAGTGTTTCTACTATATGTATACTGCAGCCATAAATGTTAAATTTGAAGATAATTTGAGGCTGACGAAATTATTGGTGGAACCTGATTTTTCACAGACGCTGAAAACAGACTTTCAATTGTATATTTTAAATATGGTTGACACGGTTTTAGACAAAACAGAGGAAGAATCAAAACTTTTGGCTGATGAAAACCCCAAATACAATGCCCAACTTAATGAGCTTTATAAAAATTGCTATTGCTGCACAATGAAGGTAAGGGCCTTGTCGCTGGAATCCGAACAAACCAATGCTGAAGAATTGCAATCAAAAGGCAGTAAAATACTAGAGCGTATTGTTGTACGCTATGGATTCTCTTTAGACGATCTTCATGAGAAATTTTTCAATGATGCCCTAGAGTATGTCGACAATATTGATGCGCCTTTGGACGATTTAAGTGAACCAATTTTATTGTTTTATGGTCTACTGAAATTGGGAAAACTGCGTGAGCCCTATTTGCTGAACATACAGCAAAAGGTCAAAACAGTTTTTACTATGTGTGCCGATGAGTCGAAAATAAAAATATTTACGGCGGTGTCCATAGCAATGCTGGAATGGCACAATACCATACGCAGACCCCTTGAATGCAGTTGTGCATTACTAAGGGGTTTTATAGATGCCGTAGTGGAGCCATGCATAGTCTGGAAAGCAGGTGCTAACGCAGAAGCTATGCGCTCTTTAGCAACAGCTACTTTATGCTCCCTATCGCAGGGGGCGGCTGAAGAAGCACGCTATATATTGCCTAGCCTGGCCAAATATATTCCCAGTTTATTGGAGGATAATTCTGTATCAACTCGCCACTACGCAGTCAAATGTTTGAACAATTTTGGAGCTGTTAATCTGGAAGAGCTTAAGCCCATAGCATATGGTAGTAGTTGTGAAGGTAATATTTGTATGGATGGTTAATTGTAATCTTTGCAGGTTGTTTGCAACGCCTGGACGATGCATCCTCGGGAATACGCATTTTAGCTGCTTCGGTCATTCCAAAATTGGAGCCAGCTCTAATAGATGTGCCAGCTGGCATGGGCGGTGAAGGTGATAAAAAGATGGCCTATGAACACGACATATGGCAAACGTTTGTTAAGAAATGCCTAGAGTTGATGTTTTTACACTACGATGGGCCAGATTTGCGGTTAAGAGCTGTACTTAAAGGTGGGTATATCTTTTATTTTTACTTTTTACTTTCACTATTTTTTTCTTTTACAGGAACCATTATGGAAATGGGCAAACGCTATCCCGAAATATGCAAAGAAAGCTATGAAAGCATCCTAAATACCACCTGCAATAGCATCAATTTAAAGGAACTTGAAGAGGAATTGGCTCTCATTAAGTGAAAACTTGTCAAACATCCTTATAAATAGCCGCTATTTAATTTCAATCTATGAATATTTTTAATATTTATTTTTAAACAATTTCATTATTATAATAAAAACACTCAAATTACCACAAACATCCCATATTTTACCACATGGCTCTTTGCACTCCCGATAGTTTGTTATAATCGGCCAAATGGCGCCAGACAATACGGCTAAGCCTATAGTTATGCACAACGCCTCGAGACCGGGATGTCAACGCACAGCGTTCACGTACACGCACTAAACAGGAATCTCTGGGAAAGGCAGCAATTTCAGTGTCCGCTACTTCTCTCAACTCGGGTGGAAGTATATCGTTCTTTCTCATGGCATTTACTCTTAAACGATCCTTAGCATTTTCCTTAACACATTTGCGGCGTTTAACATCACGTATCATTTTCCAATCGGCCCATTTGTTGCGAACTTGCTGGAACTGTATTGGCGTTTGAAAGCAATTCAATTAAATCAAAACTAAAAGGGGGCAAATGGTCTTACCCCACAACCAGCAAATTGCAGAGATTGATTCACGAAACTTCCTACTTTGGTTAAGGAATTCATTTTCAAGTTTTGGTCTTTCTGGCGTAACACAAAAACAAACTTTGCATTGAGGTTATATGACCAACAGCTGTTATGGGTGTTTCAGTGTTGGTAAACGTTAAAAAGAAAAAAACAAAGCAACTGTTTTGCTTAATTAAATGATTTATGATATTAAATTATAAAGAAATGCTTTGAACTCAATGATTTTCTTTAAATTTGTTTAAGTGTTTCATTGCATAACTTTTGGAATTGTTTAAAATCGCCTAAAATTAACCTTTGCTGTGAACAGTTATTGTTCAGTGGCATCCTCTATGCCCATGTCAGTTGACAATTTGACATTTCTCGTGACATTCGTGCATGTGCATATTCTGATTTTTGGTAGTGTTGGTGAATTCCCTATGTGTGTGCGAGTGTATATTTTGTGCGATTCGTTTTTCAAGATTTCCCTGAGTTGGAAACCCTTGCTCGTGGTTCCACAGAAATTAAGTGAACATTCAAGGAAACAAATTTGCTAAACATCAAGGCAAATTAAGTACCAATTAACTGGGAAATAGTCTAAATAATACTCGAGTGTTGGTGTTCTCCATCGGCGGACGACAAACGTGTGTGCTCAGAACCAGAATCGCGTTTGCTAACTTACCCAGCAGTGTAACCGGTGTTTCTCTGAAGAAAACTTATTCCAAATAGGTGAATTAGTTAAGGATGCCTTCCAGCGATCCACTGCCACCCAAAGAGAGTGCTCTCTTTAGGAAGTTAATGGTACGTTCCAACTTTTTTTGAGAATCGACAGCATAGCCGTGTTAATAAAACGTCGTTTTATAAGAAGTTCGTTTGCAAATCGCCACCCCCTCCCATTTTTTTTATTGAACTGGTCCATATCTTATACGCGTATATTGTTGTGATTACCTGAACCTTAGGTCAAAGCTGAAGCTGTATCGTGTATTACTTGCAGATTCCGAAGCCTGTAATGTGCCCCATATTTGACCAAAATAGTCGCTGAACTCTGTGTGCAAATTCTTTTGACATAACCTCAAAGTTGAGGGTGATACCTAACACGGCCCAAAAGCTAAGAAATCATTTACCTTGCATGCATGTTAGTGTTTCTTTTTTGTGCCTTACTTCTGGTGCCTCTGGTGTCTGTGGCTTTTGTTTCTGTACTCATGCTAAAAGTTGGAATGAAACAAGTGTTTACATACAATTGGTGCAGAAATTAATATTGGTGGGCTGAACTGCCATTGGATTTGTACGAATGGTCAAAAGGTAGTAATCGAGTTTTTTTGGAAATCTTTTAGCTCACTCATTTGAGGAAACTTATTTCTGTAACCAAAATCATTGAGGTGGAGCTTAGCTTGCATTCCAATTTATGTTGAAACAACTTAAACTCTTCCCTAGAGGCTCTCATAGACAAATAACAAGTCCTAGCCCAAAAGTTTTATATTCATTGTCTCTGTCATAGATAACATAACGTATTCAGTTTGTAACAGCATGCCAATGTTTCTTGAATGAGTGAGCTAAAGATTCTGTGTCGAAGCAAAGAGCCTTGTGAGTACTTCGTTGTTGTTATTATATAATACTAGCCAAGCCGGGCCCGCTCCGCAGCACCTCCTTGAACGCACTTATACCTTTCATTTGAGCCCTATATTGCAATGGTCAATGTAAGTTAGATGGATGGTCGATATAAGAAAGTCCGCCAATGGTGCTAAACGCAGGTGGGGCAAACATTTTAAGTGGTTGGTAAATCATCCTAATGTTAACGACTTTTGTGATGTAGTATGCCATGTATAAAAGTCGTACTAACAACTTTCTCATAGAGGTGTCGAACTGCGGGACGCCATTGGGAATGGGCTATAAAAGGTCTTGGAGGAGGAATTTCTGCTCTTTTCCCAAATACCTTTCATTTAAGCCAACAATGGCCATGGTCGATAAATATGTACGGTTTGGAAAGCGTTTTGGGGCTGGCACTCCGCTACTTTGCCCTAAAATAGGTTTCAAATCGTACTTTGCTCCGACAAACCCTTCTTTTTACCACCATATTGATATATTCGGGAAATAAGTGCTTAGGGGCTTAAACAAAAACACTTGGCCCAAAAAATGGATTCCTTTTCTACTCTTAAGTACCTTTCATTTGAGTCTCATATTGTCATGATGGGTGGGGTATTGTCAAATTACCTATTTGAGGTGTTTTAAGGAGGTTAAGCCCCACCTAAAAACCTTAACACAAATTTTAATGTCATTTTCTTAATCTACTTCCTAATTGCTTTTATTTGAGTCGCATATAGCCATGGTCGGGTTATATTTCCATTTGGAGGATTTTGGGGGTGGGGACACCACCCATTTCATGGACTTCATTTTTTTGCCATATTCATAATCTACTCCCGAATACCTTTCATTTGAGTCCAACATGAGTCCATTTGAGTCCAATGTTAACATGAACGTCCAATATGTCTGTTTGGGGGAGTTTTGTGGTTGAGGCGGTACCTGCTGGGTACTTAGACTCAACTTTTAATACCATATTGGTGTTCTACTCTCCAATACCTTTCATTTGATACCCATATTGTTCCGATCGGTTTACTTTTGATTTTGGGTGGTGTTTTTGGGATAACGGGGGAGGGTCCACCCCCCTCCGATATCAGCAAATTATAAAGCCTATTCCTCCTTCCTGACCATATTCGTGATCTACTCTCGAATACCTTTCATTTGAGTCCCATATCGTCATGATCGTCCAATAATCCCATTTAGGGGTTTTTGGGGTTGGGGTGGCCCCAGTTACTTTGACCCAATATTTAATATGAAATTCGTACTCTGCTCCCGAATGCCTTTCATTTGAGTGCCATATTGTCCCGATCGGTCCACTTTTATTTTCCATCCCCCTTCCGATATCAAAAAACGGCAGCACTCTGCAGATGTCTCACTTTTAATGCCATATTATGTCGTGCTCTGATGGACGGCGACCACGACATAATGTTATTTGTCCAATTTTTTGTCTGCTTGGTTCTGTTGAATATCCGTTGGCATCAATCCTAGCTCTTTAATAGTTGAGGCGGCTGCATCTGCCGGATCGTAATTCGGTCAGAACCACGCTGGTTTGCCGGGGAGGTTAATTTCCTCAGGTGCGATGGGTGGTCGTCGTTCTCCAAGGACAACATTCACCCGCTAGCTATTAACCGGTTTCTTTGTCAGTTCCCCAAGTGCTGCCGGCAAGTGACTTGAGGACCTTGTTTCTACTTCTGACCTTATCGGAAATTGGAGTGTCATGTGGGGAGAATGTGTAAGAGATGTCAAATGTGACACCAAGTATTTTGGGATATTTGATGGTTGAAACTATTACTCCATCGAATATCACATTCAGCTTATTATTCACGATTTGGTGGCAGATATCTTCAAATCTCTTGCAGCGAAATAACGACAAGTTCGTTAAGGTAGGCGCCTGATGCCACAATCGTACAATCGTGTGCATATAATACGTTCTGGAAGGGGTAGATTAGAGGATAGGCAGAAGATAAACAGTGCCGGAAATATAACCCCGCCTTGGGAAACTCCCTGTTTCATTCATTTCGACTTCTTATCTCTCTTCACCAAATGTTTCAGGCCAGACTGGAGGGACGTTATGGCGATGTACTCAAATAGTTTGGCATGACTGACCGAGTCGAAGGCTTTCGATAGGTGCAGTGCCACGAGGACATGGGCTATGCTGATTGAAGCCAAGGCAATTGTAAATAGTGATGGCATGCGAAGCAATTATTGTGCTAGTCTACGAAATCCATGTGGTTGAAGCCACATTTTCATGTGGTGGTAGGTGAGCAAGCTCGTTCCGGTCCAAAGGACCGAATCGTCGCGGGAACAGGGTGGCCATTGGTTATTTAAAGGCGCCAAAAGGCGAACATCTTGGGCACTCAGTATATGTGCTAGAACCGGTGCCACCCGACGCCCACTGCGACTCTCCGCTCGATAACGCTGATTGTCCGCGACTGCCGTTGTAGCTACTCCGTATGGAGCATTACATTATCTGCAACCTGTGGATGCGGCCAGTGGCTAGCAGCTAATCTACTCGTGACAGCCACAGCCACCACACAGATCGGACCTCAATGTTCCAGCCTGTGTGGGGCTCACAGCTATTCCGTGCCGGGATAGCTATCTATGCTGATGCTCCGCGAATGGGAATTCTCCTACGAGGCTCGGCAGGAGTCTTGGCTACGACTGAGGGAAAGGTGATCTGTCTGTAAATCTTTCCTTGCACGGGTCCTTTGAGGCTTCCGTAGCGGGATCAATCCCATCGTCCAGACATCGTGTACTATAATAGTGCTCAAAGACAGGTTGAGGACAATTGTAAGGTACTCGACTCCTGGCAGATCTAGGAGAAACTTTGCACGGTGAGTTTTGTTGTGATTTCCAACAATCGTGCTAAGTATGGTATTTTTCAGGGTATAACTTGATTTAGCTACCAAATAAACCGATCTCCCGATTTTACGCCTTAAACTCCTGGAAAGCGGTTGAACTTTTGCACGTAGTGTTTTGTTACAACTTTAAGCACTATCCAGCATTATTATGTTAGGTTTAAGTGACACTGCCATCGAACTCACTTAGACGTTTGTGGAGAGAGAGAATTGTTGGAGAACCTTTTGCTTAAAAAAGACCAACACACCCACTAAATCCGAAAACACACCCGCTAAATCCAAAGAAAGGAGAACCTCAATAGGAAATCCTTCGGACTGCCAGTGCGAGACATATGCACAGCAGATGTTCTATAGTCTCTTCTTCCTTAAAGTACACACAGCTTCTGCAAAAGTCCTTACTTGTAACCTTACGTCTGTCGGCAGGTTTTCCGAGCAGACAGTGAGTGAGTGACCTGGTATGGTGGACACAATGACTGAGACGTCGGTTTAAGCCAGCGACAACAAAGCGGTAGATCTACTCAAGTCTATATTAGGTCACATAATTTTGGAGTGTTCACAAACCCTTTGTGATCATCTGTCAGCTTACTTGTCGCTAGCGGCATACCCACAGATTCCACTTTCCAGAGCATGTTTAGGTTAGGTTAGGCTGAAAAGATTGTGTGGATGTTAATGTGCCTCATTCCACTATGGACACACACATCTAAACCAATAATCGGCTTGTTGTGCGCTCTAAATATTAAAAAGTAATCTCGAAAAAGAAAATCCAAATCAGGATTTCCGTGCTTCTAAGTTCCGGCCTTAATTACATGTCTGATATTGGGTCCCTAACTAAGTACCGGTGTTTGTTAGTCGCGAAAGCGGGCAATGACTTGGGATATGCTCCAACGTCTCATAATCTTCCCCACATGGCCTACACATGATATCATTTGCCGCACCAATTTTGCTATCACTTGCCGCAGTTCTACTTATCGTTCTACCGAAAGCTATACTGACCCTCTTAGTTCCTTACTGTAAAAGCCTTGTCTTCTCACGATTCAGATCTCTCCTTAGGATTTTCGTCGTCCTACCGACTTATTCGCTGTTGTACAGTGCTTACTTTGGACTGCTTCGAACCGAAAGCCTTCGGGTTAATCAAGTTTATTGACGGCAGTCTTCTGAACTTCACTGTCAAATCGTTTGCTTTATTATTGTTGTTATTGCCCTGTTATTGTTATTGCCCCACGACTGTTGTTATTGCCCTGATGGCTTTTTTTACTGTCCGTAAAGATGTTTACACTCGGATGTGCTCGCATTAACACCACACCACCTAATGCATTTCGTGATTCCCCGGATTTACGCCTACAGGACCGTGTTGTGGTCAGTCAGTTGAAAGCAGATTTCAGGCACTGGGTTCTCAGTGTAGACCCCTAGGCCCACTCTGTTCTCTAGTTTTGATTCATCTGAGTAGCGTTAACTTCCAGATGACAATGATAGAGTTCATCGATCTAAGTCTGTGCCTCTGGCTGTAGTGCCAATTTTGGCATATTCTTTCCAACATTTCGGCCGGTATCTCACGAATAAATGCTTCAATAATGTCTTCCAATGTGTCAATTGAAGCGGAATTGTCTGTATAGAAATGAGCTTTAACTTAGTCTTAAGGCGTTAAATCGCACGATCTAGGCTGCCAATTGACCGGTCATGAACGTGAAATAAAATGTTCACCAAACTCGCCCCTCAAGATGTCCATTGTTACGCGCGCTGTGTGGCATGTGTAGAGATGGGCGATGGATAAATACATAAAGATATTTTCCAAACTAATTTTGATGATTCTGATCTTCTGATGTCATCCTCAGAGAAGGCGTTAATCTCCATTTTACATTCCAATATTGTTCGTGATCTTACCGTCCTGGGTGTAATTGCCCTTATGGCCATTTTACTGTCCGTTAAGATGTTCACACTCGACGTCCTCGGGTTAGCGCCACACCACCTCATGCATTCCGTGATCGCCCGGATTTCCGCCTGCAGGACCGTATTATGGTCCTGTATATATACAATAAAACGGATCTCAGCTTTTGGATTCTCAATGTAGAACCTCAGGCCTACTCTGTCCTCTAGCTTTGATCCATCCGTGTAACATGATCGTCCAGATGGCAATACTAGGGTACCGTCAGTCCAAGACTGTGCCGTTGGAAGCAGTGCTTCGAACTCGACCTCAAGTTTCGTCTCAGGTATCCGATCAGAAACCTCTTCCCTTCCTTCTAGATTTCCCAACTTCCTAACCATAGGAGTCCGTCAAAGTACTGAGGTGTAAGTAAGTACTGGTGTAATCACGCTCCTGTAGGGCCAGTGGACCATCCAGTGGACTTACTTGCAAATTTAGCAAATTTTGCCCATGAACATTCCACTAAGGAACAGGTGCAAACTTCTCACACATCAATGAGTGCAGTCCGATTCAAGTTTAAGCTCAATGATAGGGGGGTCTCCTTTTTTATGCCGATTCCGAACGGTGTGAAGCAGTGTGACACCTCATTGGAGAGAAGTTTTACATGGCATTGTACCTCACAAATGTTGCCAGCATTATGAGGGGAAAACCACCGTTGAACATTTTTTCTGATGGTCTTGCCAGGATTCGAACACAGACGTTCAACGTCATAGGCGGGCATGCGCCTATGGTGGCCTCCCCAGTGGACTTACTTACTTTTGTAAAACTGACGTCACTTTTTCTTTGAATTTAAAGTTGTCAGAAAACATATTTGTATACCCTACAGAACTACTGTGGTATAGGGTATAACACCCAAATGGAAGAGAGAAAGACGCACTGAAAAGTGTACCCATCGACTAAGAATCACTTTCAGATTCGATTAAGCTGTGTACAAATTACAGTTTGCAATTTCAACCGATCGTCTCCAAATTTGGCACATACATATTTTTGCGTAGAGACGGAGCCTATTGAAATTAGAAAAAAAAACGGATTAGATGTGGTATTAGCTCCCATATATATGTTCGTCCGATTTTGGGAAATATTGCAATAAATTTCTTATTTGTTAACCGATTCTCACAACATTTCGTACGTAGAGTTCTCTTATGAATCTTGATGGGGCTTGCGAATTTCATATACATATCGGTTCAGATTTAGATATAGCTCTAATATATATATATATATATATATATATATATATATATATATATATATATATATATCGCCCGATTTTCACTCCTAGCGCCACTGCAAGCGCATTTATTGACCAATCTTGGCAAAGTTTTGTGCAACGCTTTCCTCGACGACTACCAAAATATGTAAGAAATTTGTTTGAAAACGGTTCAGATTTAGATATAGCTCCCATATACATGTTCCACCGATTTTGAGAAATATTCCAATAATGTGCTCATTTGTTAACCGATTCTCTCGAAATTTGCCAGTAAGGATTTTCTAATGACTCTTGATATTACAAGCGAATTTTATAGAAATCGGTTCACATTCAGATATAGCTCTCATATATATAGATCGCCCGATTTTCACTCTTAGCGCCACTGCAAGCGCATTTATTGACCAATCTTTTGTGCAACGCTTTCCTTGACAACTACCTCAATATCTGAGAAGTTTGCTCGAAATCGGTTCAGATTTAGATATAGCTCTCATATATATAGATCGCCCGATTTTCACTCCTAGCGCCACTGCAAGCGCATTTATTGATCAATCTTGCCGAAATTTTGTGCAACTATTTCCTCGATAAACACCACAATGTCTGAGACGCTTGCTCGAAATCGGTTCAGATTTAGATATAGCTCCCATATGTATATTCGTCAGATTTTGGCTAATTTGCAAAAATGTTGTCATGTGTCAAGCGCAGTTATTATAGTTTCAGGTTGACATGGTCGGTAAATATGTCCGATTTAGGTGTATTTTGGGAAGTGGGGTTGTCCCCCAAACACTTAGTACTGACAATAAATCAACATCGTGCTGTACTCTAAATATAATTTTTTAAACCCCATATTGCCATTGGACTTAAAGTTGGATATTAAATTCGTTTTCTAATCTCAAATACCCCCCTTATTGCAAATTTCAGCAAATTTGTCCGCTTTGTGAAGAGCTCCACTCTCTTTATGACCCAATTTGCCAAATACGTCCTATTTGGAGGATGGGGGTGGGTCGCCCCCTAGACAGTTGGTCCCGAATGTTGATATCAGATTCGTGGTCTACTTCAAAATACCTTTCATTTGCGTCCATGTTTTTATAGTTGGCAAACATGTTCGGTTTGGGTGGTGTTCATTCAGTGACTTTCTCTGAAAATATACTACTTAGAGTAGAATACGTATTCTACTTAGATTAGAATACGAAGTACTCCTTATTTGAGCCCCATATTGCAATGGTCAGCAAATACTTCCTATTTGGTTGGTGTTATGGGGTAGGTTGGCCCCATAGAAACTTCTCCCGAATATTGATAACAGATTCGTGGGGTACTTACAAAAACCTTTCATTTGAGCCCCATATTGCTATGCTCGTAAATTTCTGCTCTTTGAGGGGTGTTTTTGGGGAGGGGCGTCCCCCAAAACACTTGGTTCCCCATTTAGATATCATATTCGTATTCTACGCTCGACTACTTTCTATTTGAGCCCCATATTGCCATGGCCAGTAAATAAGTACTGTTTGGGGGTGTTATTAGGGAGGCACGCCCCCCCCAACACTTGGTCGCACATTTTGATATCAGATTCGTATACTACTCGTAAATACCTTTCAATTGAGTCCCATATTGCCATGGTCGGTAAATATGTCCGATTTAGGGGTGTTTTGTGGGTTGGGGTGGTCCCCCAGACACTTGGTCCCACATTTGGGTGTCAGATACGTATTCTACTCTTAAATACCTTTCATTTGAGTCGCATATTGTCGTGATTGGTCTCTATATATTTGGTAGGTTTAAGGGTGGGGCGTCCCCCCTAGGTGCCCCATCCACAATTTGGATACCGAATTTTTGTTTTTAGGTTATACGGACCAAACATAACAGAGGCCTTTGAAAGAAAAGTTGAGGAGAGGAGATTAATACAAATTTCATTTTCCATAAAGTCGAAGTAATTTTTCCTATTTTTTTGTGTTCTATTTTTTAGAAATGTTACGAAATGAAACAATACAAAAATGGTTTGAAGTTGGCCAAACAGATTCTATCGAATCCCAAATACACCGAACATGGCGAAACGTTGGCCATGAAGGGATTAACCCTCAACGGTCTGGGGCGTCGAGAAGAGGCTTACAAATATGTGCGCCTGGGTTTGCGTAATGACCTGCGATCTCACGTTTGTTGGCACGTCTATGGGCTGTTGCAACGAAGCGATAAAAAGTACGACGAAGCCATCAAATGCTATCGTAATGCCTTGAAGTGGGAAAAGGATAATTTACAAATCCTCAAAGATTTGTCATTGTTGCAGATTCAAATGCGCGATTTGGAAGGCTATAAAGAGACTAGACATCACCTTTTCAAGTTGCGACCCTCTCAGCATGCCTCCTGGATTGGATTTGCAATGAGTTATCACCTGCTGGGCGATTTAGAAATGGCCAATAGTATACTGGATGCTTTCAATCAATCGCAAACGCTAATTGTAAGTAGAAATCGCAGCACTACAAATTTCCTATTCAATAATTTATTGCCAATTTTGTTTTGTTTGTAAAATCGATGCCCAGGAACCAAATGATTATCGACATTCAGAGCTGCTTTTATATCAAAATCAAATACTTGTCGAAGCGTGCAAATACCAGGAGGCTTTGGATCACTTGAACAAATACGAAAACCAAATGGTGGACAAATTGGCCGTTCAAGAAACCATGGGTGATTTGTACATCAAAATAGGCCAACACTCAAAAGCTGTGGCCATCTTCGAGGAACTAATCGATCGCAACCCTGAGAATACCCTATACTATAGCCAATACTTTTTGGCTAGACAGATAACGGATGCTGACAAAAAACTAAGTGCGTTTAAAGACTTCCAACAAACCTACCCCCGAGCCATGTGTCCCAAACGTTTGCCTTTGGATGTTGCCACTGGTGATGCTTTCAGATCAGTCTTGGATGACTACTTGAGGCGTGGCCTTCGCAAAGGCGTTCCTCCGCTGTTCGTTAATGTTCGCTCACTGCATTCGCAACCCGAGAAGGCAGCCATTATGGAAGAGCTCATCTTGCAGTATTATGAAAATCTAACACGGTCGGGTCATTTCTCACGCGAAGATGCGGACAATAATTTGCCCGTTGAACCAGCGTCCGCGGTGGTGTGGACATTACTGTTTTTGGCACAACATTATGACAACAAACGTGAAACGGAAAAGGCTTTGGAGTACATCAATGCTGCCATTGAGCATACACCCACGCTGATAGAGTTGTTCATAGCTAAAGGGCGCATTTATAAACACGCTGGAGATCCTGTCGAGGCCTATATGTGGTTGGACGAAGCTCAAAGCATGGACACCGCCGACAGATATATCAATTCCAAGTGTGCAAAATATATGATGCGAGCAAATCTAATCAAAGAGGCTGAGGACATTTGCGGGAAATTTACACGGGAAGGTGTATCAGCTATGGAAAATCTCAACGAAATGCAGTGCATGTGGTTCCAAACAGAATGTGCATTGGCCTATCAGCGCATGGGACGTTGGGGAGAGGCTCTTAAGAAGTGTCATGAAGTTGATCGGCATTATTCGGAAATTATCGAAGATCAATTTGATTTTCATACGTACTGTATGCGAAAGATGACAATGCGTGCCTATGTGGGACTTTTGCGATTGGAGGATGTCCTGAGGCGTCATCCATTCTACTTTAAGGCAGCCAAATGTGCCATTGAGGTTTACATACGACTGTATGACAAACCTCTGAAATCGGAGGAGACAATTGAAGAAATCGATACTGGTAAGCGGCAAATGTTTCATTAGAGTAGTTAAAGCGCCCCAGCGGCTAAGCTATTAGCGGGCGCCACACAAATTGTACCTACCTTCACTATTGTGTGTTTCAGACTGTACATTTAACTTTTGATATGGTTGCATGCTTACTTTCAGAGAACCTACCACCATCAGAATTGAAGAAACTTCGCAGCAAGCAACGCAAAGCCAAGAAGAAAGCCGAACTCGAGAGTGCACAAGCTGCTCAAGCACAAATCAAACGTGAACAGCATCAAAAGTCTAAACAGCAAGCCAATCAGGAAGCCGATCCTGAGGCACCACAACTCGATGAGCTAATACCGGAGAAGCTGGAACGTCCTGACGACCCATTAGAGAAAGCCATCGATTTGTTGAAACCACTCCAGCAATTAGCCAAAGAACGCATCGACACACATTTGCTGGCCTTCGAATTATACTCGCGCAAGAGTAAAATCCTACTTATGATTCAATCGATTAAACGTGCACTGGCGATCGATGCTGAGCATCCGCAAGTGCACAGTTGCATAGTGCGACTGATGCAAGCACTGCCAACATTGACAAAAGATTTGAATGTTTACGTCAAGACGGTGGTGGACAAAGCCGTTAAAGAACTGATAGGTACTAAGAGTGCTCAGCAATTGAACGATGAGTTCATTGCGCAGCACAATTCTTCCATAATGCATTTATACGAAGCAGCACGTATCATGTATAACCTGGATGCTAAGAAACAAGATGCGGCCATCAAGTTAATTACCTCTTACGATGTAACCAAACTTAAATTGGAGGTAAGAAGAATTTTAAGTAGTGTAGTGAAATTAAAGTGCGACATTTCGAGTTTCCTCAATTTTAATCTGCTCTAACTCGTAAGGAAAAACCAATGAAAATTTGCCCATGAACATTCCATTGAGGAACATGGGCAAAGTTCTGTCCGATTCACGTTTTTAAGCCCAATAATAGGGGGCCGGCCTCCTTTTTAGAGCCGTGTCCGAACGGCGTGCCACAGAGTGTTACACCTCTTTGGGGAGAAGTTGTTACATGGCTTCTATAGTTGTTGTTGTACCAGTTTTTTTGTGTTCTATCATTTGTCTGCTTGATTCTGTTGTGCGTCCAGATCCAGGAACTCTGCGGCTAAGATGGGGTGCGACCACAGGGTTCCGGGTCTGAGTGGCGCGGGTCTGGCTTGGCAGTTAAAAAGGTGACGTGTGGTCCCTGGTCACAACCGGGACATACATCTTGCACGTCGGCATCAATCCTTTCTCTGTAGGAATTGAGGCGGCTGCATCTAGTGGAATGTATTTGAGCCAGAACTTCTCTGGTTTGCCGCGGGGGATGTCAATTTTCTTCAGGTGCAATGGGTGATAGCTATTTACCGCATCTGCTACGCTAGACCCGCTTGATCTTGAGATTCTCTCTTGTAGCGCTGAACCTCACGCTCTAGATCATGTAGATCTACCTTAAGGCTTCTGGGCTGTGGATACCTATCCACAAGATAATGCTTTGCGATAACAGCCCAAAAGGTATTTCTTGGTCAGCGTGTAGTTATGTCTTCGCACTGGTAGGATCTTTGTCTCCTGAAAGAGGTAGTCCACATGAGAACTGAGGAGACAGCCCTTCGCAGTTCGAAGGTCGGCATTCTGATAGATCCGAATATTAACCACTGCTGACGAGACCTCACTGGCTCTGCGGAACCACAGACTGGCCAATTGCTTTGTACGGTTTCTTTGCCAGCACCCCAAGTGATGCCAGCAAGTGACTTGAGGACCCTGATTTTATCGCAAATTGCAGTGGAATGTGGGGAGAAAGACCATCACTTTCAGCTCAGTATTCAACTCACGCGTATTTGTTGTGGACAATGTGGCTGAAGATTTGGTGGCAGATATCTTCAAATTTCTTGCAGCAAAATATAAGGCAAGTTGGTTGAGGTAGACGTTCATCCTATCGCAGATGTCATCAATGTGTCGGGGGCCTGATGTCATTTTCGTACAATCGCCGACATATGATACGATTTTTTGAGCGGAGTGGAACGAAGTATAGGTAGAGGTTAAACAGTGCCGGTGATATCACCCCGCCTTGGGAAACTCCCTGTTGCACTATACGGTGCTTCGACTTCTTATTCCTAAATTCCACAAATCACTGCCGACCACACAGATAATTCGCGACCCAGCGTTTCAGGCCTGGCTAGAGCGACGTGTTGGCGATGACCTCAAATAGTTTGGCATGGCTGACCGTGTCGAATACCTTCGATAGGTACAGTGCCATGAGGACCGTCCTTTCACATAGCCTGGGCTGATTGAAGCCACGGCAAATGTGTGCAGTGATGGCATGCAAAGCAGTTGTTGTGCCATGTAGTCTTCGAAATCCATGCTGATGCTCGGCGAATTGAAATTCTCCTACGAGGCTCGGAAGGAGTAATGCCTCAAGCGTCTTTGCTACTGGTGAGAGAAGGGAGATCGGTTTATACGACTCCCCGAAACTCGGGTCCTTTCCAGGCTTCAGTAGCGGAATCACTCTGACCATTTTCCAAACATCGGGAACTATAGTTCCTCACAAATGCTGCCAGCATTAGGACGAGAAAAGCACCACTGAAAATTTTTTATGTTCTCGACAAGATTCGATCCTAGGCGATCAGCGTCATAGGCGGACATGCTAACCTCTGCGCTACGCTGGCCTCCAACTCATATGCGACTAAAATTAAAACCCCATTCCATTGGGGGTATGTACAGAAATCGACCAGTATTATAGCTGGATAACTCCCCATTCGTCAACGAACCACAACAGGTCCGGCACGGGATTGCTTTGAACATCAGGCTGAAACTTTGAGCTCCGATCTGTTTGGTCTTTATCGTTATGACGGAAAAGTTAGCTGGAGGCTACTGAGAACGTCCAAAGATTGTGTATAGTGGAATGCTTCACATGGAGTAGCTGCAACTGCAATCGCGGACTATCAGCGGGTCAAATGCTGATTCTCAGTGAGGATCTCCGCCGTATTATGGTCAGACAGTCGGAAACAGACCTCAGTTCCTGGGTTTTTAATGTAAACCCCCAGTCCCACTCTGTCCTCTAGCTTTGATCCATCCGTGCAGCATGAACAAATGTCTATACCAGAGTTTCGTCAATTCAAGACTGGTCCGCTGGCAGCAGTGCCTCTCTTTCGACCTCATATGTGGTCTCAGGTATCCGATCGAAAATCTCTTACAATCCTTCCAGGTTGTCTATCGTCGCCTCGATTATAATGCGATTGTCTAATAGCCGCAATGCATGATTTACGCTTAAACTTTATGTCTATGGGTCAGATATCTAGAATAGTCTCCAGTGCCCCACCTAAGCCAAGACAGCATGTTATGTGAACCTGTTGTGTTATGCTTAGGTTGCACTCTTTCTACATCGCAGTCCACCAAACCACTAAGGCGTAAGTGAATATTGGTCTAATCACGAGGATAGTCCACTGGCTCTAAAGTAGGCAAGTGAACTATCTTCGAATTCACGACTCATTTCGAGCCTATGGCCCAACATCTATAAGCCTTCTCAGTACGCTCCCCAATGTGACACTTCCTGTTCAGTTTCCCGTTCAAGATTATTCCTAAATATATGACCTTTTCAGATATCGAAATCACTATGTTGGAGAAGGTTACGTTAGGTTAGGTTGAAAAGAGCGTGCGGATATTAATCCGCCCCATCCCGCTATGGACATACACCTAAGCCAGTAATCGGCTTGTTGTGCGCTCTAAAAACTATAAAGGTACCTCTAAAAGAAAATTTTTAGTAAGGAATCCTGTGCTGCTTACAAAGTCCTTAATTGTTTTCAATACCACTCCCCTAAGTTGGTTCTTGTCTGGTATTGTGTCTCCACCTAAGTTGGTTCATGTCTGGTATTGTGTCTCCAACTAAGTGCCGGAATCTGTTAGACGCGAAAGCCGGGCTAAGACAAAGGAAATGCTCCAACGTCTCATCATCTTCGCCGCATGCACTACACATGCTATCACTTGCCGCACCGATTTTACATAAATGAGTTCGTAGTCCTATGCGTTCCGTTATGATACCAATAGCTGTACTGACCTCCTTCTTACTTCCTTTCAGTAATAGCCTCGTCTTCTCAGGATCTGGATCCCCTCATAGGATTTTCGCCGTCCTACCGACATTTTCGCTGCTCCACAATGTTGCATGCGCATTCGTCGCCCACGCCCTTAACTCGGACTGCGTCGACCCGAAAGGCTTCGGGTTAACCAAGTTCACCGCCAAATCGTCTGCCCTTTCATTCCCCCTTACTCCGTTATGGTCGTTAATCGCTTTCTTACACAGCACGACTTATCGTGACCTTACCGTCCTGGTTGTTATTGCCCTTATGGCAATTTTACTGTCGGTAAAGATATTCACATTCAACGTCCTCGCGTTAGCACCACAACACTTCACGCCCGTCCTCGCGTTAGCACCACACCACAGATCGCCCGGATCTCCCCCTGCAGGACCGTATTATGGTTAGGCAGTCTAAAACAAATCTCAGTCCCTGGGTTCTCAATGTACACCCCCAGGCCCACTCTGTCTTCTAGCTTTGATCCATCCGTGTAACATGATCTTCCAGATGGCAATACTAGGGTTCCGTCAATCCGATGGCAGCAGTGCGTCTCTCTCGACTTCAAGGTTCATCTCAGGTATCCGATCGGAAACCTCTTCCCTTCCTTCCAGGTTTCCTATCGTCGCCTCGATTATACTCCCATGGTATGAGCTGCTCCTATCCTCAATCCATTCTCCGACCACCTAAAGTCTCATAGCCGCAGTGGCTGCCTCACACTTAATCTACATGTCAATGGGTCGGATATCTAGAATAGTCTCCAGTGCCCTGACAACATGTTCTCTGAATCTATTGTATGGACCTTATGTTGCACTTTTTCTCCATAGCAGTCCACCAAACTACTGAGGCGTAAGTAAGTATTGGTCTAATCACGCTCCTGTAGAGCCAGTGGACTATCCTAGGATTCAGGCCCCATTTCGAGGCTACGGCCCGTCTACACAGTGCCCAACATCTGTGAGCATTCTCAGTACGCTCCTGAATGTGACACTTCCAATTCAGTTTCCTGTCCAAGGTCACACCTATGTATTTGACCTTGTCATATATCGAAATCGTCTTATTGAGTAAAGATGGTGCGTTAAATTGACCCACCTTCGTTTGTTTGTTTGTTTGTTTATTATTCATGACATTACTAGTACAACAAGACATAAGTCTTATAATTGACTGTACTAGAATCACAAGAAGATACACAGTAATGGTTTACAAAAATTAGAAGTAGGAAAACATTTTATAAATAAAATTGAAATTTGTGTAAATAAAATTGAAATTTGTATAAATAAAATTGAAATTTGTATAAATAAAATTTAAATTTGTATAATTAAGAAACAAAATTAAAAAAAACAATAATCAAGCATAAAATTTAAAAAGCTCAGTCTTAAAAACAGAAGCATTGCTTAGTAATTGCAAATAATTAGGGAGCGAGTTCCAAAGACGAATTGTGTTGATGAAGAATTGGCGTTCGGAGGAGAGTTTTTTGAACCTGGGAAGAATGAGTTTTTTGCCTCTGTTGGATCTGGCGAACTGCACACGATTATAAAGATAAAAGGGTTCTTTTGTGTAAATTATATTATGCAGCTGTATTAAGCATCTTATCTTTAAGTAGTTGCTAAATTGAACGTTGAAAATTTTGTATGCGAATTCAGATATTCTGTCTCTCCTAGTTTTGTTAAAGACATAACGTGCGATGTTGTTATATGCAACATTTAGTGTCCGGGAGTCATTGTAGTCACAATATGCAAAGACTTCACATCCGTAAAGCAGTGTTGGGAGTAAATATGTCTTTGCAAGCATCATACGAATATTAAAAGTAGTACATGTACGCACATTCCATAAATTTCTCAGCATACCATATACTTTGCCAGAAGCGCGATTAATGTGGTTTGTCCAAGTCAGCTTTGTATTGATCGTTAAACCCAAATTGGATGAAGACTCTACTTGTTGTATTACATTGTCTGAAATTCTTAATTCGACGTTGTATTGAAGAGATTGATTTTTACCAATAACTATGAGTTTCGATTTTGATGGGTTGAGATCCAAACAGTTATTACTTGCCCACTCATAAACAGATTTTAGATCGTTGTTAATTTTCGTAATACAGGTACTCATATCCACGGTTTTAGTACTTGCATATAGTTGCACATCATCTGCATACATTTGTATGCTACAGGTCTCAGGAACGTGAGGAAGATCATTTATGTACAGGGTAAATAACAAAGGGCCCAGAATGGAACCTTGGGGTACACCTCGTAATACATTTAATGATCTAGATTTCCTATCGTTAAGAACAACACACTGAGAACGATTTGATAAGTACGATGAAATTAAATTGCAGGCGGTATCGGTAAAGTAAAAAAATCTCCTTAGTTTTGACAACAATATATCATGGTTGACTGTGTCAAACGCCTTGCTGTGATCCAGTAGAACAAGAAAAGATGTCATGTTTTCGTCCTGGCTTTTACGAAGATCTTCAACGACATCGATAAGAGTTGTGGTGCAGCTTCTTTTCTTTCTAAATCCAGATTGGTTTTCAGTCAACAGTTTTTCCTTTTCAAGAAACGAGGAAATCTGAGAATTTAGTAAACGTTCCAAAACTTTAGACAAAAAAGGTAATATTGCTATAGGTCGGAAATCATTATTTGACTTAGGTATTGGTATAATTTTTGCAAGTTTCCATTGTCTAGGAAAGGTAGATTGTGTAATTATACTATTTAGCAAAAATGTTATGTATGTTAATAGCTTGGGCAGCACAAATTTTATAAAAATTGGACACAATTCGTCGGTTCCAATAGCATTTGATTTAATTGCAAAAATGCTTTCCATGACCTCATTATTGTCTACGCATCGGAATGAAAAATCGTTTTCAATTGGGGCTGTATGTACACAGGAATATATATTAGAATTGTTGACGCTGCTATTCAATTTTATAAAATTCTCATTTAACTTATTTATGTCAATATTTTCAGCAGTAGATTGTTTAGTGCCAATACCAATTTCGCGAATAGTCTTCCATTTTGACTTGCTGTCTATCGCAGATTTGAATTTTTGGCTATAGTATTCATATTTAGCGGCATTAATACTTTTTACAACTGCCCGCCTGGCAGATTTAAACATATCGTGAAGTTCAAATGTTTTAAAGTGTTGCCACCTTTGATACGCAATATCTCTTTTTTCAATTAAAAACTTAATTGTATTATTGAACCACGGCTGTTGTTTATGATTTACCACCTTGGTTTTGAGAGGGACACAGCTGTTATAAATCATGTAAATGTTATTTTGTAGGAACGCAAGTTGGTCATCCACATTGTGAAATGAATAAATGGCATTCCAATTGACTTCGTCGAGACAAGAGCTTACCAGACTTTCATCAATGTTTTTTATAACGCGATACGTGTATTTCGTAGGCTTGGTATTTACATGCATATCATACGTAAAAAATAGCAGATCATGCTTTGAAAAGCCGGGAGCACAAAGTTGGTCATAGATAAGTACTTTGGATATGTTATTGACAAAGACTAAATCTAGCAAGCTTGAATTGGTACTGGTGAAATGCGTGGGTATGCTGGTATTAAATGGGACTAGTCCAAGTGTTTCCATGAGGTTAGATAGGTTGTTGTCGATTATCAGATTGCTGTTGAAATCCCCAACGATGATTGTATCATTATAGTTTAAAGATAAAGTTTCTATAGCATTTCGAACAGGCTCGAAATCGATGTGGTTATTGGGTCTATAAACACAACCCAAGAGGATATTAGCTTTGTTTTCCATAGTAATTTCAATAAAAAGGTATTCCATATTGGATTCGTCGTTGGATCTGAGCTTAAGGTTGAAATTAAGCCCAACTTTTATGTATATGGCCACTCCGCCAGCATGAGACCTTCTATCAGCCCTTAACAATTTGTATCCTGGAACATGGAAAATACCGTCATCTATGGAGGAATGAAACCAAGTTTCAGAGACACAAATAAGGTCCACTCCTGAATCGCAAAAAATATGTCTGAACTCATCCAGTTTGTTGTTAAGGCTTTGCGCGTTAATATGTGCCACACATAGACCAGATTTCTGTTTGACCATTATCTTAAGCATGCAGCTGAGACTGTCTTTGGAACTATAATTTTCATCACTCATCAATGTATAAACAACTTTGCAATGCTTCTGTGGTTGTAGAAAATACGATAAAAAATAAGGAGCTTGGGACTATTAAGTTTAAGATATTATGAAATGCGATATAAAAATGTTGATTCAAAAAACACATAAAAAACATATAAATGAAATCAATATAAAGAACGACAGATATAATACAAATGGTGCTATTCATCGGTATTAGTTGAGGGGTTGCTAGCTGTTTCTCCTCGTTGTTCAGGGTATTCTCGAAAAAATTTAGATAGCAATTCGACCTCATCTATTAGGTGAGGTGGATCAGATCGTCGTTCTTTGACATAAATGAGCCCACGGAAGGAGTATGCAGATTCCACGATTTTCTGCCTTTTTAGTTTGAGCGCGCTCTGTAGAATTTTGTAGTTGGTTGCCGTCAAGTTTTCATTTATATGTATGACGTTGGGGGAATCAAAGCCAATATGGTTTAGTGACAGAAGAGTTTTGTTATTACGTTTAAAATAAGCGATTGATTTAAGTATGCAATTTTTATCATAGGGTGACATCAAATTCACAATTATTGTTGTGTCATAATTTCGTTGTATTTTTGGTTTAATTCGATATATAGATTTTATAGAAGGTGTATGTATGTTCAAACTATTGCATATGCTGTTGAACAATGCATTTAAATTTTCACCTTCATAGAAAGGAATACCGTTTATTCTTATTTCAGAAGCAACTTGTAGATTTTCTTGCTTCAATAACTGAGTCTTAAGGTTTTTAATTTCATTTTGGATTTCATTATTTTGATTATTTTGAGGATTTAAAAATTTTTGTGCTTTCATTTCCAAGACTTCTTGTTCAATCATATCAATTTTTTCAGCTACTGTTTCCATTCTGACAACACGATCTTTAAGAGAAATAATTTCGTTTCGGAAGTCACTTAGTCTCTTATCAAGTTCATTTAGCAAGCGCGTTTCACTCTCTTTAATTAATGTTTGGATGAGTTCGTTTTGCTTCTCAAATCTCTTGTCGATAATCATAACAATGCGTTGAGGCGACTCGTAGTTTGACAAGCGAGGTGTTTTGCAAATACTCTCAGAGTAAGAGGTTTGCATTATCTCTCGCATACGCTTTGGTGCTTGCGGGGGGATAGTACTCTCACTGCATTTTGTAATTGAGCGATCAAAACTGTTATTATTCATTGTTCTTAATTTTCGAGGTTGAGATTGTGAGCGAAAATATATGGTGCTTGTTCTTATTGTTTTGTTTGGTGCCTTTTTGTTATTTTCTAAAGTTTCTTTTCTTTTTTTATTATTCACCGGTGGTAGTTATGTTAAATTGTATTTTAATATTTTTAATGGTTAAACTCGGCTAAGCATCAAGCGGAAACTATGTGATGTTAAAGCGGCAAAAGTGCACAGGCATATTTCAGTCTTCTCTGGGTTAACATTGAGACCTCTGGGTTTAGCCCAGTCATATGCCATATGCAAGACCCTTTCGGTTGTTGTTGTTGTTGTTGTAGCAGTGTGTTGTACACTGAGGCGGCAGCCCTTGCCGATGAAGGACTTCATCGGGTCAATCCGGTACGTACAACCGGCTGCCTTGGGATTGACCCTTTCGGTCCTTCTGCATAGCTCGTTCGGTTCCTTACCCCTTAGAAGTATTATAACATCGCCTGCGTATCAGACGGGTTCAAATCCCTCCTCAGTCAGCATCCGTAGTAGGTCATTTATGGTGGTCACCCATAGGAGTGGCGATAAAATGTACCCCTGTGGCATGCCTTGTGCCATGTTCTCTCTTATATTTATGTCACGGGACCCACAATTTATCCACCTGTTCCTTAGCATAGAGTTTATCTAGTCTCTAAGGACCGGGTCCACTCGGTACTGCTCTAAGGATTGGATCAGTGTGTCGGTCCGCACATTGTTAAAAGCCCCCTCGATGTCAATGCATACCACCAGTGTGTCCGTTTGGGCATCGAAGGATTCATCTATTTTATGCGCAACCTCGTGCAGGGCAGTCTCCACCGACCTTCACCTGACATAGGCATGCTGTTTGAATTTGAGCAGTTGGCTGGATGTCCTACTCTTTATCGTGGTGTCCACAATACATTCCATGGTTTTGAGTTGAAAGGACGTAAGGCTTAGGTCGAAGCCTTACGTCCTTTTATAGAACGATCTCCCGATTAAGGGTCTGAAGCCTATAAAAGCTTTATTTTTTAACCGATTTCGCTGGAATTAGAAACATTGGGTAATTTTAGGTCTCCCAACATCCGTTCCAAATATGGTTCGGATAGGACTATATTTAGATATAGCTGCCATACAGACCGATCTCCCGATAAAGGGTGTGAAGCCCATAAAAGCTTTATTTTTAAACCGATTTCTCTAAAATCTGAAACAGTTAGTAGTTTTATGCTTCCCAACATCCAACTCAAATATGGTACCCTACACCACTACTGTGGTACAGGGTATTATAACTAAGTGCATTTGTTTGTAACACCCAAAAGGAAGAGAGATAGATGATCGACTCAGAATCACTTCCTGATTCGATTTAGCTATGCCCGTCTGTCTGTTCGTCTGTCTATGTTAATTTGTGTACAAGCTATAGGTCGCAATTTTCATCCGATCCTCTTCAAATTTGGTACAGACATGTTTTTCGGCCTATAGACGAAGCCTATTGAAATTTGAAATAATCGGATCAGATTTCGATATAGCTCCCATATATATGTTCGTCCGATTTGCAGTAATAATGCAATAAAATGGTCACTTGTTATCCCATTCTCACGAAATTTGACAGGAAGGGTTTTCTTATGTCTCTCGACATTACGGGTGCATTTCATAGAAATCGGTTTAGATTTAGATATAGTTCTCATATATATACAATATATAGCCCGATTTTCACTTCTAGAGCCATTACAAGCGTCTTTATTGACCAATCTTTCCAAAATTTTGTACAACACCTTCCTCAAAGACTGCCACAATATATGAAAAGTTTGCTTGAAATCGGTTCAGATTTGGATATATCTCCCATATATTTGTTCGTCCGATTTGCAGTAATAATGCGATAAAAAGGTCATTTTCACTTCTAGAGCCATTACAAGCGTCTTTATTGACCAATCTTCCCAAAATTTTGTACAACACCTTCCTCAAAGACTGCCACAATATATGAAAAGTTTGCTTGAAATCGGTTCAGATTTGGATATATCTCCCATATATTTGTTCGTCCGATTTGCAGTAATATTGCGATAAAAAGGTCCTTTGTCTACCCATTCTCTCGAAATTTGGCGGGACGGATTTTCTTATGACTCTCGACATTACTGGTGCAATTCATAGAAATCGGTTCAGATTTAGATATAGCTCTCATATATATATAGCGCCCGATTTTCACTCCTAGAGCCATTGCAAGCGCATTTATTGAGCAATCTTCCCAAAATTTGTACAACACCTTCCTCGACGACTACCACATTATATGAGAAGTTTGCCCGAAATCGGTTCAGAGTTAGAAATAGCTCCTATATATACATATGTTCGTCAGATTTTGGGCAATTTGCAATAATGTTGTCATTTGTCAACCGTAGTTATATTTGCTCGCCGAGGTCCATCAAAATTGGTTCAGAATTGGATATAGCTCCCACATTGTACCTATAGGGTAGGTGTAGGGCATTATACAGTCGGCACCACCCGACTTTTGCCCTTCCTTACTGGTTTTTAACCAATTTCGCTGAAATTTCAAATACAAAATTCAACAGTGACTTTTATTTATTAGACCACTCAATGTCCGTGCCGAATTTGGGTGCATAAGTTATCCAATTTTCATCGGATTGTGACGAAAGGGGGTTTACATATATACCCAGAGGTGTTGGGAATCCAAAGTTCGGCCCGGCCGAACTTAATACCTTTTTACTTGTTTTTTTATACCCTCCACCATAAGATGGGGGGTATACTAATTTCGTCATTCTGATTGTAACTACTCGAAATATTCGTCTGAGACCCCATAAAGTATATATATTCTTGATCGTCGTGAAATTTTATGTCAATCTAGCCATGTCCGTCCGTCCGTCCGTCCGTCCGTCCGTCCGTCTGTCTGTCGAAAGCACGCTAACATCCGAAGGAGTAAAGCTAGCCGCTTAAAATTTTGCACAAATACTTCTTATTAGTGTAGGTCGGTTGGTATTGTAAATGGGCCATATCGGTCCATGTTTTGATATAGCTGCCATATAAACCGATCTTGGGTCTTGACTTCTTGAGCCTCTAGAGTGCGCAATTCTTATCCGATTGGGATGAAATTTTGCACGACGTGTTTTGTTATGATATCCAACAACTGTGCCAAGTATGGTTCAAATCGGTTTATAACCTGATATAGCTGCCATATAAACCGATCTTGGGTCTTGACTTCTTGAGCCTCTAGAGTGCGCAATTCTTATCCGATTGGAATGAAATTTTGCACGACATGTTTCGTTATTATATCCAACAACTGTGTCAAGTATGGTTCAAATCGGTTCATAACCTGATATAGCTGCCATATAAACCGATCTTGGGTCTTGACTTCTTGAGCCGCTAGAGTGCGCAATTCTTATCCCATTGGGATGAAATTTTGCACGACGTGTTTTGTTATGATATCCAACAACTGTGCCAACTATGGTTCAAATCGGTTCATAACCTGATATAGCTGCCATATAAACCGATCTGGGATCTTGACTTCTTGAGCCTCTAGAGGTTGCATTTATTATCCGATTTGCCTGAAATTTTGTACGACGGACGACATACGTGTTTATTATGGTCTGAATGGGTCTATAGGCCGATACAGCTCCCATATAAATCGATCTCTCTATTTTACTTCTTGAGCTCACAAAGGGCGCAATTCTTATTCGAATTGGCTGATATTTTACACAGGTATCCAACATATAATTTAATTGTGGTTCAAACCGGACCATATCTTGATATCGCTTTAATAGCAGAGCAAATCTTTTCTTATATCCTGTTTTGCCTAAGAAGAGATGCCGGGAAAAGAACTCGACAAATGCGATCCATGGTGGAGGGTATATAAGATTCGGCCCGGCCGAACTTAGCACGCTTTTACTTGTTAATATTTCTTTAACACTTGGTAGAATAAATTTTATTATATCCTTTAGCATCGATGCCAAAAACGAATGCGAATGGGTTTCCAGCCGTGGGCGAAATGATGCTTTGACTTCCAGCATCCATGCCAAATATGGTTAAAATGATGTTTCATAAATTAATCTACAAATTGGTACAGTTTAGCTTGAAATTGGTAGAACATTTGAAAGTATTCAGATGAATTGCTAAAGAGCAGCTACTCACACACACACACACACATTTTTCACAAATAGTGCTTCTGGAGTTTCAAGAACGAATTGAATGTCTTTTTGTTTTAGACTATTTGTAATTATTTGTTTTCTTTTTTGTTTGTTTTTAGGACGCAACAAAGATATTCGAATCGCTGCGCGATGGAGTCTTTGGCAGTTGTGAAGATGCCGTTAAAACCTACAAAGAAACCTGTCATAAACGTTTTAAATATGCTCGCCTATTTCGTGATAATGTAGAATCAGAAACAGAAAAAACCACCGAAGAGGGTTCTTCAGATGCCGGAAATCATGTGGAGAAGACGACTGCAGATTTGTAATGTAATCATAACAATTGCCTGGTTTATCCGCAACAACTACTACTAGCACTATAACAACAAGAACAACAACAACAGCAACATCAAAACTTTATAAATTTTTAATGTTAAACATAAATCAATAAAACCCCCCACATCCAACAACTTGACTGGACAAACAATTTTAACACCAAAACAAGCAAAGAAAGTAAAGAAAATCGCAAATTAAGAAACAGAAATCACTCTACAGACACACACACACACACACACACACATCATTAAACCAATAAACCAACCTATACACAAACAAAAGATAAATACTGAAATAGTAGTGTTGAAATGCTTCGGTATGGATTGGTCAGTTGTTAAGTTTATTTTGTCCTCATTAACATGTCCTTTCAATGGTAGAAATGAACTTGCATCATCATTTGCTGTTTTATTGCCACAAGGGCAACATCGTTGACCTACAGACTGTACTGAACGTGCTTCTCCATTACAAACAACTAGAGAACCCCCAAAAAGCGAAGGAAAAAAAAGAAAGAAATAAAAACTTTAAAGTCTAATATTAAACTAAGCTTAATTTTTAATATTTATGTAGAATTCGAAATTTTTAATGCCCTTGCGGTGAGAACCAGTGTAGCAATTTGAAATTTGGCAAAGAGTACGACCTTGATGAGAAAGAATCTTTCCATGATGTCAAACCCTTAGAAATGTTTTACAATTTTGATTTATAACAGAAACCCAAAAATACTAATCTTTATAGTTTGTTCTTTTTTTACATACTCGTATTTTGTTGTTTATTTTTTTTTTTTTATTTGACTTAAAGCTCTCAATTAATGTTGAAAATGTGAGAAGTGAAAGGAGAAAAAAACTAATAATTAGAATAAATATCTACGCCGCCCCCTCGTTCTCCACACCACACCACACCACTCCACACATACAAACAAAACACAAAATATTAGCAATATACATACATACTTTATATATACAATATTTCCGAAATAGTTGCATATTTTTCCAAATGGCTCATTCAAAGAAATACGAAATTATTATTGGAATAACAAACAGAAACATGGAGATCTTTATATAATCAATCAGTCATATACATAAACACATCCTACTCACTCACGCCCCCCCCCCCCCCCCCCCCCAAAATCAGCCACTTCTAATTCGTATGAAGAACAAACTAAATTTTAATATATTTTATATATAACTAAAAATACAAGAGGAAAAAAAATGAAAACAATAAAAGAAATCGAGAAAAGAAACAACAAATAAAACCAATTTCTTAGTTATATGCAAATAATTAAGAAATATAAAATTAAAAACGAGAACTGGTTTTATGTTTTTATTGGCCTCTTTTTTTTTTGTTATCACCATGCTCTACGGCTACCAAGAAGCATGGAAAGCTAGCAGGCTGGAGTCAGTGGCGCAGACAAACTTCAGCGACACCACATCAGACGGGGAGCTAGAAATGTGATAATAACAAGGATCTAGAAATTTATGTTTTGCAAAGGGTAGACGATTTGGCCATGACGGCCAGAGGACAGCCATCAGTGAATTTGGTGAAACTGAGGCCTTTCGGTGCGACGCAGTGCCTGAGGAAGGCAAAGCATACAGGAAATGAGGATGCGATGCGAACTCTCACTACATTTCGTGGGGTCGAACCAACAATAATAAGCAGTGCCAAGATCTGGTAGAATTCGACACTAATGACATCTTCTTATCTTCTAAAGGGTGATTTTTTTGAGGTTAGGATTTTCATGCATTAGTATTTGACAGATCACGTGGGATTTCAGACATGGTGTCAAAGAGAAAGATGCTCAGTATGCTTTGACATTTCATCATGAATAGACTTACTAACGAGCAACGCTTGCAAATCATTGAATTTTATTACCAAAATCAGTGTTCGGTTCGAAATGTGTTCAAATTTTGACAAATTTTGTTCAGCGATGAGGCTCATTTCTGGTTGAATGGCTACGTAAATAAGCAAAATTGCCGCATTTGGAGTGAAGAGCAACCAGAAGCCGTTCAAGAACTGCCCATGCATCCCGAAAAATGCACTGTTTGGTGTGGTTTGTACGCTGGTGGAATCATTGGACCGTATTTTTTCAAAGATGCTGTTGGATGCAACGTTACGGTGAATGAACACATTTCGAACCGAACACTGATTTTGGTAATAAAATTCAATGATTTGCAAGCGTTGCTCGTTAGTAAGTCTATTCATGATGAAATGTCAAAGCATACTGAGCATCTTTCTCTTTGACACCATGTCTGAAATCCCACGTGATCTGTCAAATACTAATGCATGAAAATCCTAACCTCAAAAAAATCACCCTTTATTATATCAAAATGAAATTGTTGCGCTTTGTTTGTTTATTTGTTTGTTGGTCTGTTCCGTATAGACTTAAAGAGTTTGGGCCCCCGGTGAAAATTGGGTGCTTCGTATTGGGTTGCCCAAAAAGTAATTGCGGATTTTTCATATAGTCGGCGTTGACAAATTTTTTCACAGCTTGTGACTCTGTAATTGCATTCTTTCTTCTGTCAGTTATCAGCTGTTACTTTTAGCTTGCTTTAGAAAAAAGTGTAAAAAAAGTATATTTGATTAAAGTTCATTCTAAGTTGTATTAAAAATGTATTTACTTTCTTTTAAAAAACCCGCAATTACTTTTTAGGCAACACAATATATTTGATTAAAGTTCATTCTAAGTTTTATTAAAAATGCATTTACCTTCTTTTAAAAAAATCTGCAATTACTTTTTGGGCAACCCAACATTTTGATAACTGAAGGGGTGCGGACCCTCCCCCTTATCTCAATTTTCAAAAAACGCCACATCTCGGAGATGTGTGCACTAATTTAAGCGAAATTTTGTATGCCACTTCATGATACCCCAAAAACACGAAATTGGTATAAAATTTGTTGGTCAACTAACCATGGGTCAACTAACTAACCTATATCAAAACCCATCCGAACGGACATGTTTACCGACTGGGACAATGTGGGTATCAAATAAAAGGTATTTAAGAGTAGAGTACGAATTTGGTATAAAAATGTCACCTATAGTGTCGGGGAGTCCCCAACCCCCAGAAACACCACCCAACACGACACTTACTGCTTTGGGCAATATGGGTATCAAATGAAAGGTATTTAAATGTGGAATACATATCTGACATAATTTGATGCCTGAGGGGCCTGCCCACCCCCCCAAAACCCTCCAGCAGGACACTTTTGCCGTTTTGGGCAATATGGGTATCAAATGAAAGGTATTTAAAAGTAGAATACGAACTGACATGAAATTGTATTCTTTGATGCCTGAGGGGCCTTCCCAACTCCAATATGGATATCAAGTGAGATGACCACAATATGGATATCAAGTGAGAAGACCAAAAATCTGACATAAAAATGTATTCCTTGGTGTCTGAGGGGCTTTCGCATCCCCTCAAAACCCCCAGCAGGACATATATACCGATCGGGGCAATATGGTTATCAAATGAAAGGTATTTAAATGTATAGTAAAAAGCCGATATAAATGTATGTATTCCTTGGTGTCTGAGGCGCCCCCACCCCAAAACACCAAAAACAGGACATATTTACCGATTGGGACAATATGGGTATGAAATGAAAGGTGTTTAGAACTTTAGATTACACATTTGTTATAAAAATTTGGTCTAAAGTGTCCACGGGCCCTCTCCAACTCCAAAAACCCTTAAAAACGGGATGAATCTCCAACGTCATAAATGGGTATAAAATGAAAGGTCTTTAAGAGTTGACTACGAATCTGATATACATATTTGGGAGAGATTCTGGGACCAGCCCACCCACCCAATATGCTTGCAGTGTAGTTCGATCGAGATAATATTGGAATTAAACGAAAGCTATGATACAGTAGAGTTCCAATCTAATGTTGATATAAGGATGCCAGAATCTGGGTCACGCCCTGCGTCCTGCCGTTCAGCCGGACATGTAGATCTCGACATTAAACGACTCAAATAAATTGTCTTTTGGGTCTTAGCGTCGGGGGGAGCGACCCTCTCCTCCCAATAAAAACAACACTAAGCTGTCATGTAGGACGACCGACTATATATTGTATTCAAATGAAAAGACGTGTCAGAATGCAATCGCCCTCCCTCCATCCTACCCAAAACAAGGAATTAAAAATAAAAAATTAAGGTCAATCAGAATAGAATAGGACACCAATAAAAGTTCTTTGGCAGGAGAGTAAATTTGTTATCCTCAAATTGGTATAGACACAGAAGGACTTGCGGGTCTTTAAAAATGTTGTATCCCAAGTGGTAGCTTTGAAAAATAATTTTGCATATAGATAACCAATACAAAAAAATGTTATTAGTGTGCATCTGAACAAGAACCCTTACCCTTAAATATCTTGGTAGCCACCTTCAAAATGCTTCACATTATGGGGCTCAGGGTTCGCCTCTTAACTTCCTTCAAACCGGTCATGATTGCCTACTATGGTAAAAAATAATAGGTATATGATAGCAGAAAACGAATTTGATATCCAATTTCGAGGCCAAGTCGTCTCAGCCCATAAACTCTCCCTATACCAATGGCAATATTGGCTCAAATAAAAGAAATTTGAGAGTAAAGCAGGATGCTCATATTTTTCAGGGCTATGTGCGTGGATGGTCGCACACCCTACATAAAACTCAAACTGGACCTATTTGAGGATTATAGCAAAAAGGGGCTCAAATCTGACATCTGTTTTATGGTCAAGTTTTTCTGGGACGTCTCACCGTATAAACTCCCCCCAAAGCACACATATATACCGACTATAGCTATATTTAGCTCAAATGCGGTTTTTGGGAGTAGAGTATGAACCTCACTCCAAAAACCACCGCCATACCGGACATATTTACAGAACCATAGCAATATAAGGCTCAAATGAAAGAAATTTAGGAGTAGAGCACCAATATTATATCCACATTGGGGCGAAATATCTGAAAGGCTGTACAGGGCACCACCAAACAGGCCTTTTTTCCTGACCGTGCCAATATAGGGCTCAGAAAAAATAATAGAGTGAAAGAAGGCGCAGCGGAGCGGGCTCTGTCCAGTTAGTCTTATATATAACAAGTAGAGCGTGCTAAGTTCGGCCGGGCCGAATCTTATATACCCCCCACCATGGATCACATTTGTCGAGTTCTATGCGCGGTATCTCTTTTTAGGCAAACAAAGAATATTGAATAAGAACAGTTATGCTATTGGAGCTATATCAAGTTATAGTCCGATTCGGACCATAAACGAATGCTGAACATTGTAGAAGTCATTGTGTAATATTTCAGTTCATTCGGATAAGAATTGCACCTGGTAAGGGCTCAAGAAGCATAATCGGAAGATCGGTTTATATGGGAGTTGTATCAAGCTATTGATCGATTCAGATCATATTGAAGGTCATGAGAGAAGCCGTTGTACAAAATGTCTGCCAAATAGGATGAGAATTGCTCTCTTTAGAGGCTTAAGAAGTCAAGATCCCAGATCGGCTTATATGGCAGCTATATCAGGTTATGTACCGATTTGCGCCATACTTAGCACAGTTATTGGAAGTTATATTGGATTTGGAACAAATACTTATAAGTACAAGTCATTGTTCAATTGTGTAAAACAAAACATTGGTATCTTTAGTAGCTATATCTAAAAATAAACGAATCTGAACCATATACGACACGGATGTCGAAAAGCCTAACATAAATCGGACAATAAATGCGCCTTTTATGGCCCCAAACCCTTATATCGAGAGATCGGTCTATATGGCAGCTATATCCAAATATGGACCGATCTGTGTTATATTGCAGAAGTATGTCGAGGGGCTTAGTTTTACTCACTGTCCAAAATTTCGGCGATAACGGATAATAAATGCGCCTTTTATGGGCCAAAAACCTTAAATCAAGAGATCGGTCTATATGGCAGCTATATTCAAATCTGGACCGATCTGAGCCAAATTATAGAATGATGTCAAGGGCCTTAACGCAACTCACTGTCCCAAATGTTGGCAAAATCGGACAATAATTGCGCCTTTTATGAGCGCAAGGCCCTAAATCGAAACATCGGTCTATATGGCAGCTATATTCAAATCTAGACCGATCTGGGCCAAAATGGAGAAATATGTTGAAAGGCCTAACACAACATACTGTCCCGAATTTCGGTAAAATCGGATAATAAATGTGCCTTTTATGGACCTAAGACCCTAAATAGGCGTATCGGTCTATATGGCAGCTATATCCAAATCTAAACCGATCTGGGCCAAATTGAAGAAGGATGTCGAAGGGTCTAACACAGCTCTTTGTCCCAAATTTCAGCAAAATCGTATAATAAATGTGGCTTTTATGGGCCTAAGACCCTTAATCGGCGGATCGGTCTATATGGGGGCTATATGAAGATATAGTCCGATATAATCCATCTTCGAACTAAACCGGCTTATGAATCAAAAAATAATCTGTCCAAAGTTTCAGCTCAATATCTCTATTTTTAAAGGCTGTAGCGTGATTTCAACAGACAGACGGACGGACATGGCTAGATCGTCTTAGATTGTTACGCTGATCAAGGGTCGGAAAGGGATATTTCGATGTGTTTCAAACGGAATGACAAAATGAATATACCCCATCCTTCGGTGGTGGGTATAAAAAAGAGTATAATTTGTGTAACTTAAATTAGTTCTTCAGGTTGTTCTTAAGGTTCTTAGGACATAGTTAGCTATAATAACTATAGGTAACCCTTTCATGTAGGTGCTGCTCTTCAACTTGGGCGAAGACTTGCAAATAACTTTTTAGCGAACCTGGGAGATATTTAACCAAAATTCTTGTACATATTGGAATAGGATCAGGGGCCCGAATTTTAACTTGATCACCTCCCCAAAACTTCCGAGAGTTTTTAAATGGGTTTGAATACGGTCGTCTAAAAGTATCAGACCTGAATAATTCTATGTTTTTATTAGAAAAACCAAGGTTTAACGCCTCTGGAGGCAAGTTTTGGAGCAAAATCGCAATAATAACGAATGATGTGGACACGTTATAAACCACAAATCCTACAAAACCGCACCAAACCGACGATATGTGTACTTGCTTTAGAAAAATAGTGTGAATAAAGTATATTTGATTAAAGTTCATTCTAAGTTTTTTTAAAAATGTATTTACTTTCTTTTAAAAAATCCGCAATTACTTTTTGCGCAACCCAATATTATATAGATAGAAACCATTGGCTATTTTTATCGCAGCAGCATGCAGCCAGTAAACCAGCAAGTAAAAGCATACTAAGTTCGGCCAGGCCGAATTTTATATACCCTCCACCATCGCATGTGACAAGTTCTGATTTTTATAGCCTCCACCATAAGATGGGGGGTATACTAATTTCGTCATTCTGATTGTAACTACTCGAAATATTCGTCTGAGACTCCATAAAGTATATATATTCTTGATCGTCGTGAAATTTTATGTCGATCTAGCCATGTCCATCCGTCCGTCCGTCCGTCTGTCTGTCGAAAGCACGCTAACTTCCGAAGGAGTAAAGCTAGCCACTTGAAATTTTGCATAAATATTTCTTAGCGAAGCGTAGGTCGGTTGGTATTGTAAATGGACCATATCGGTCCATGTTTTGATATAGCTGCCATATAAACCGATCTTGGGTCTTGACTTCTTGAGGCACTAGAGGGCACAATTCTTATCCGATTTGCCTGCAATTTTGCATGAGGTGTTCTGTTATGATTTCCTATAACTGTATCAAATCGGTTAATAACCTGATATAGTTGCCATATAAACCGATCTTGGATCTTTATTTATTTCATTTCATGCAATGCGAATCCATCAGGCCTATAAATAATCACACTATGCATAAGACGTACTTTTTCTAACATAAGTTAAAAAACTACTCACTTGACTTCTTGAGCCACTAGAGGGCGCAATTCTTATCCGATTTGGCTAAAATTTTGCATGACGTGCCAAATATGGTTTAAATCGGTTCATAATCTGATATAGCTGCCATGTAAACTGATCTGGGATCTTGACTTCTTGAGCCTGTAGGAGGCGTAATTATTATCCAATTTGATTGAAAATTTGCATGAGCTGTTCTGTTATGATTTCCAATAATTGTGTCAAATATAGTTCAAATCAGTTAATATTCTGATATATCTGCCATATAAACCGATCTTGAATCGTGACTTCTTGAGCCACTGGAGGACGCAATTCCTATCCGATTGGGCTGAAATTTTGCACAAGGTGTTTTGTTGTGACTTCCAACAACTGTGTCAAATATGGTTCAAATCGGTTCATAACCTGATATAGCTGTCATATAAACCGATCTGGGATCTTGACTTCTTGAGCCTCTAGGGGGCGTAATTATTATCAGATTTGGTTGAAATTTTGTACAAAGGCTTCTCCCATGACCTCCAACAAACGTGTTAAATATGGTCTGAATCGGTCTATAGCCTGATGAAGCTCCCCTATCAACCGATCTCCTTATTTTACTTCTTGAGCCCCTAAAAGGGGCAATTCTTAGTCGACTTGGCTGAAATTTTGCACAATTACGTCTACTATGGTCTCCAACATTCAATTAGCATAGCAATTCTTTTCGTTTATTCCTTATTTGTCTAAAAAGAGATATCGGGAAAGAACTCGACAAATGCGATCCATGATGGAGGGTATATATGATTCGGCCCGGCCGAACTAAGCACGCTTTTACTTGTTATATATGAACCAGTATGGCTCATTTACAATCCTAACTAACCTACACTAATAGGAAGTATTTGTTCAAAATTTCTAAGCTCCTAGCTTTACTGCTTCGAAAGTTAGCGTGCTTTCCATTGACAGACAGACAGATGAACAGAATGACGGATATGCCTAGATCGACTTTAAATGTCATGGCGATCCTGAATATTTGTAATTTTTGCTGTCTTTGACCAATATTTCGATGTGTTACAAACGGAATGACAATGTTAGGATATCCCCATTTTTTTGGTGGAGGGTATACAAATCGATAATTTTCGCTTTTTGTTCCTGATAAGAAGAAGGCGTTCTCCTCAAGGCATATCTATTTTCTTGTCGCGATTGACACATTGTAAATTTCTCTAAAAAGTTTATTCGAATCAATGGAAAGTTTTGGGAACTTCTGATGTTGGTTTAGGTAATAACTCACAAAATTCAAAGACAAGTTTTATGATCGAAATCGCTAAATTAATAATTAACAACCTATTGCGTTGCCCAAAAAGTAATTGCGGATTTTTTAAAAGAAAGTAAATGCATTTTTAATAAAACTTCGAATGAACTTTAATCAAATATACTTTTTTTACACTTTTTTTCTAAAGCAAGCTAAAAGCTGATAACTGACAGAAGAAAGAATGCTACTATAGAGTCACAAGCTGTGAAAAAATTTGTCAACGCCGACTATATGAAAAATCCGCAATTACTTTTTGGGCAACCCAATATAAATTATATCCACTATCATAAGTTGATCCCGCTAAAAATTTGTCAGTTCATATTTGAACGGACAGACATGGCTGGATCGACGCAGAATGTCAAGACGATCAAGAATAAATACTCTTTATATTAGATAAAACAAGTAAAAACGTGCTAAGTTCGGCCGGGCCTAATCTTACATACCCTCCACCATGGATCGCATTTGTCGAGCTCTTGCCACGGTATCTCTAGTAAATCTAGCTAAATCTAGTACGAATTGCGCACTTTAGGGGCTGAAGAAGTAAAATAGGGAGAACGGTTTATAGGGGAGCTGTATTAGGCTATAAACCGATTCATGCCATATTCGACATGGTCATTCGACGAAAGGTGATGAAAGAAGCCGTTGTACAAATAATTGCGCCCTCTTGTGGCTCAAGAAAGCAAGACCCCAGATTGGTTTATATGGCAGCTATATCAGGTTAAGGACCGATTTGAACTATTCTTAGCACAGTTGTTGAAAGTCATAAAAAAACACCTCATGCAAAATGTCAGCCAAATCGGATAGGAATTGTTCCCTGTAGAGGCTCAAGAAGTCAAGACCATAGATCGGTTTATATGGCAGCTATAGCAAGTTATGGACCGATTTGAACTATTCCTAGCACAGTTGTTGAAAGTCATAACAAAACATCTCATGCAAAATTTCAGCCAAATCGGATAAGAATTGCGTCCTCTAGTGGCTCAAGAAGCCAAGACCCCAGATCGGTTTATATGGCAGCTTTAGCAGGTTATGGACCAATTTGAACTATTCTTAGCACAGTTGTTAAAAGTCATAGCAAAACACCTCATGCAAAATTTCGGCCAATTTGGATAATAATTGCGTCCTCTAGAGGCTCAACAAGTCAAGACCCCAGATCGGTTTATCTGGTAGCTATATCAGGTTATGGACCGATTTGAACTATTCTTAGCACAGTTGTTAAAAGTCATAACAAAAGATCTCATGCAAAATTTCAGCCAAATCGGGTAAGAATTGTGCCCTCTAGAGGCTCAAGAAGTCAAGACCCCAGATCGGTTTATATGTCAGCTATATCAAAACGTGTACCGATATAACCCATTTACAATCCCAACCGACCTACACTAATAAGAAGTATTTGTGCAAAATTTCAAGCGGCTAGCTTTACTTCTTCGAAAGTTAGCGTGCTTTCGACAGACAGACGGACGGACGGACATGGCTAGTTCGACTTAAAATATCATGACGATCAAGAATATATATACTTTAATGGGTCTTAGACGAATATTTCGAAGAGTTACAAACATAATGACGGTATACCCCCAATCTATAGTGGAGGGTATAGAAAGAAAAGGAGAGAGTAAAAGAGCGTTGATTTTGGCCGGGTCGAATCTTATATCGCATGTGAAAAGTTCTGACTTTTTCAAATATCTAAGAGCTATATCAAATCAAGACCGATATAGACTTTACTTGTCATGGCTGTTAGAAGTCAGAAAAATACCACCTACAATGCATGCTCTGTGAAGAAAGTTCATCGCGCGCTTCTTCCATATTATGGCTAGTTTAATCGACCCACTGAAGCGGCTATTCGGCTTCTTATAACTAAATTTCGCACCAAATTTGCATTGTTGGACATTGAACAACGATCACGCTTACGTAGAGTGCGAACTGAAGAAAATATTGCAGCTGTATCGGCCAGTGTTAATGATGATCATCAATTATCATTTTGTCGCCGCTTGCAGCAATTGCGACTCTGTTACTCAACAACGTGGTAAATTTTGCGAAAAGATTTAGGTCTGAAGCCTTTCAAAATACAGTTGGTGCAAGAACTGATGCCCAACGACCAACCGCAACGTAGCATTTTTGTTGACGGAAGATCCACTTTTTTTTTATCGAAAAATTGTGTTCAGCGACGAAGCTCATTTTTGGCTCAATGGGTACTAAAAAAGCAGAATGGTCGATTTTGGAGTGAAGATCAGCCAGAAGCATTGCAAGAGCTACCAATGTATCCAGTAAAGGTCACAGTTTGGTGCGGTTTATGGGATGGTGGCATCATTGGACCGTACTTCTTCGAAGATGATGCAAATCGTAACGTAACTGCGAATGGTGAGCTCTATCCTGAGGAGGTGATATCCAACTTTTTTTTTTAGCCAACATGCAAGAGCTTGACTTGCATGACATGTGGTTTCAACAAGACGGTGCCAATGCCACACTGCACGAGTAACAAAGAACTTATTGAGAGGCGAGTTCGTTAAACATTTCATTCTACGTTCGGAAGTGGTCAACTAGACGCCTAGATTGTGCGATCTAACCCCTTTAGGGTATTTTTTGTGGGGTTATGTTAAAGCTCATGTCTAAACAGACAAACCCGCATCAATTGACGCATTGGAAGACAATATTGAGGCATATATTCGTGAGATGCCGGCCGAAAGGTTGGATAGAGTATGCCAAAATTGAACTGAGCGGATGGACCATTTGAGGCGCAGTCACGGTCAACATTTTCATGAAGTAATCTTCAAGCATTAAATAATATGGACCTTACATTCTTTATGCTGAAGACTCTTGAGAGCTTGATAGAAACATGATAGAATCCCTAGAGACCGCCTGTCGCAGCAGTAGTATGCATGTAGTAAAGGCTACTCCACTGGAATAGCCCTTCATAACCTAGTCGGCTACATAGAGGGTTCTGTTGCTGTCAAGGAATATACAATGACATTGAAGGTGCTTTCAATAATGTAAAACCGACGTCCGACCGACATGAAGGAGTTGGAGTTTCTAGATATTAACTCTACCGTAAGAAAGTTTATTAATAACTTACTTACTAAAAGATGCATTGTGGCAGGCTTAAGATCTGTGGATCTAAAAAGATGGGTCAGCAGAGGAACTCCTCATGGTGTACTGGTGTACTGTCTCCTGTACTTTGGAATATGGCCACTAACAATACATTATTGTCTTTGGAAGAAAAAGGTGTAAAAATGATCGCGTATGATGATGACGTGGCAATTGCGTTTAGGAGAAAGTTTCCCAGCACTCTATAAATCTTCTGTCTGGCGCAAGTAGTTCTTTTCAGCAGGAGATACAAGTTGCCTACAGTGGAACCTATCTCCTTGGGTGGAGAGAATGTTCCATATGCAGAAAGCGCAAAATAACTGGGTTTTTTGCTGGACAGGAAATGGAACTTCAAATCCAACATTTTGGAAAGGGCCAGAAATGCCACTCTTGCCCTATACACCTGCAAGAGAGCCATTGGCAGAAGTTGGGGATTTAGACCGCGTGTTTTGCATTGAGTATATACTGCAGTGTTCAGACCTATAATGCTATATGGTGTTGTGGTCTGGTGGACGGCGCTTCAAAAGTCCACCAACTGCTCAATATTTAACCGGATCCAAAGGATGGCTTGTTTGTGCATCACAGCCGCACTGAGGATGACACCATCTGATGCATTGAATTTATTGCTACATCTTATGCGTCTGGACACTGTGGCCAGACAAATTTCAGCGATCACTGCCGTGAGGTTAAGGGAGCTTTCTCATTGGTCATGTGGTGGCTACAGACCCTATGTTATCCTTGATACAATATCCGATGTTCCAGGCAGTGTGTATTAGACCCTACCTGAGCCGATTTTTGACAGAAATTACTGTACCTGATAGAACCGATTGGAACTACGATATCCCTGGTAACCGAAGTTACATAGACTTCTATACGGATGGTTCCAAACTAAACGACCAAGTGGGCTTTGGGGTGTACTCTAAAGATCTAGAACTGGTCATATCGAAAAGGTTATGACCAGTTGCAGTGTGTATAAAGCAGAGATCCTTGAAATTAAGGAAGTTGTGTGTAATGTCTATGATATGATGTCATTACGACGATTGGCATAAATATCTTCTCAGACAGCCAGGCAGCTATTAAATCCCTGGGGAACGTATTTTTTAAACACAAAAACCGCCCTCGACTGTCGTAGATCTCTCAACAAGATAGCTGAAAAATTTAAAATGTAACTGTTCTGGGTGCCGGGCCACAGAGATATCCCAGGGAATTGTAAAGCGGATGAGCTTGCGAGACAAGGAACTACCCTACACATTCCAGGGACACTGGAATCTGTGGGTATGCCTCTAGCCACATGTTAGCTAAGTTTTCAGAACCAGGCCCAAAGGACAACGAATGATAGATGGAAAATTTCATTCAAATCGGGTGGTAATTTTTTTTTAGAGGCTCTAGAAGTCAAATATGAAGATCGGCGTATATGGCAACTATATCAGGTTATAGACCGATTTAAACCACACTTGCCACAGTTGTTGGATGTCATAACAGAACGCAACGTGCATGATTTCAGCCACGCAGGAAAATATTGGTTCCCTTTGGAAACTCAGAAAGTATAATCGGGAGATCGAAAGGCCTCTGGGGAGTAGGCTAAGCAGCCCCAGAAAAGTTTTAGCCCCCCCAGAATTTTAAAAATTTTATTGTTTTCGCAAAATTTGTTATTCAAAGCGTTTAAGCCGTACCTTGATCACAAGAATACATGGACAGACAGACGGATATAACTAAATCAGGAAGTGCTTCTAAGCCCATCGGTATACTTATCAATGGGTCTAGCTCTTCTCCTTCTAAGCGTTGTAAACAAATGCATAAAGTTTCTATGCCACAGTGGTGGTGTAGGGTATAAAAATGTTCAGCGGTGGTTATCCCCTTCCAATGCTGGCGACATTGGTGGGGTACTATTCCATGCCAAAACTTCTCCCCAAATAGGTGTTGCACTGTCGCACCCCTTTCGGACTCATCTATGTAAAGCAGGCCCCTTTTAATTGAGCTTAAACCTGAATCGGACAGCTTTCATTGATTTGTGAGAAGTTTGCCGCTGTTCCTTAGGAAATGTTCATGGGCATATTTGCATTTTTAAACCGACCCATTTGCAATCCCCAATACATTAATTAACCGTTCGACCGCTATCGTGATTACCACAGCTAATCGATTTAGACTAGACGATCAATATTGCGAGGAGTAACAATATACTCCCCATTTCTGAGTGGAATCGAATGAATCGAGTAGATTTTATTGCACGGAAGACTCAGTGCTGTTTGTTGTCACACAAACGATGCACTGACCCATTACGATCATATCTGTCAATCAATTGTTCTGGGCATGAAGATACAAAGTGATGTTTGTTAGGCTAAACATTTATACGAAGTTCGAAAGAAGCATTGATGTGCTTTGGCTTCCTCAAACGGTATAGGAATCACTTCACTACTTCTGATCTTCTTTAAATCCATACCATTTTCAAAAGACTGAAAATGGAGTACAACTCAGATGCATGGGCTGGAGCTTCAAAATCATTCCTGGAGCTAGGGGACCGTGTACAGAGGAGAGCGATGGCATTGATTTGGGACAGTAGGGTATCCAACTCTTTTGCCTCCCTTGAAGATCGTCCCAATGTGGGTTATTTGGCGCTGTTCTATAGGTACTTTCATGGTGTGTGTTCATCTGATATTCGTTTTTCTATATCCATCACCGAAGGAACACAACACAGCGAAATATCCATTTCCGACCCTATAAAGTATATATATTCTTGATCGTCGTAAAAATCTAAGACGATCTAGCCATGTCCGTCCGTCTGACCGTCTGTCTGTTGAAATCACGCTACAGTCTTTAAAAATAGAGATATTGAGCTGAAACTTTGCACATTTGCATTTTTTTTGTCCACAAGCAGGTTAAGTTCTAAGATGGGCAATATCGGACTATTTCTTGATATAGCACCCATATAGACCGATCCGCCGATTTAAGGTCTTAGGCCCATAAAAGCCACAATTATTTTCCGATTTTGCTGAAATTTGGGATAGTTAGTTAGGCCCTTGGACATCCTTCTTTAATGTAGTCCGGATCGGTTTAGATTTGGATATTGCTGCCATATAGACCGATCTCTTGATTTAAGGTCTTGGGCCCATAAAATGCGCATTTTGGACAAAGAGTTGTTTAAGGCCCTTCGACATCTTTCTTCAATTTGGCTCAGATCGGTCCAGATCTGGATATAGCTGCCATATAGACCGATCTCCCAATTTAGGGTCTCGCGCCCATGGAAAGTGCATTTATCGTCCGATTTTTCCAAAATTTGGGGCAAGGGGTTGTGTTAAGTTTTTCGACATCATTCTTTAATTTGGCCTAGATCGGTCCAGATATAGCTGCCATATAGACCGATCTCTCGATTTTTGGTCTTGAGCCCATAAATGGCGCATTTATTGTCCGATTTCGCCGAAATTTGGAACAGTGAGTTGTGTTAGGCTCTTCGACATATTTCTGCTATTTGTCTCAGATCAGTTCAGATTTGGATAAAGCTGCCATATAGACTGATCTCTCGGTTGAAGGTTTTGGACCGATAAAAATCGTATTTATTGTCCGATGTTTGGGATAGTGAGTTTTCTTAGGGTCTTCGACATCTTTATTCAATTTGGTCCAGATCGGTCTAGATTTGAATATAGCTGCCATATAGACCGATCTCACGATCTAAAGTTTTGGCCCCCTAAAAGGGGCATTTTTAATTCGATATCGCTGAAATTTGATACAGTGACTTATATGAGGCTTTTCGACAGCTGTGTCGTATATGTTTCAGATCGGTCTATCGGTTTGGATATAACTACCAAAAAGCCCAATTATGTATTTCTCACCGGATTATGACGAAAGGTGCTTTATATGTACCCGAGGTGGTGGGTATACAAAGCCGAACTTAACGCCTTTTTACTTGTTATTCCTGATGTAAGGTAAGAAATACTAGACATTCCAGGAACTCACACATGTTTGTAATTGATTGGCCAGCGGACCGAACAATGCATTACAGAGAGAAGTTTTATATTACCCGGACCGTTCGTATATGGAATGGACTTCCGGCTAATGTTTTTCCCATCCACTATGATATTCAGAAATTTAAGACAAATGTCAATAAAAACTACATCCCCAATCTTATCTAATCTGATCTCTAATTTCTGATTCCTTATCTAATCTACCCCCTTATAGCTTTCATTTGTGGTGGGTATAAAAATCGACAACTGGCCTATCGAAGCGAAAACCTACATTGGCGACGTCGCACACTTTTGTGGTAATTGCCTTTCCAGTAAGGAAAGGCAAAAGTCGGGCGGTGCCGTCTTTATAATACCCTACACCCTCCCTATAAAAACAAACGGGAGTTTTGTTTCGAAGCTTTTCTGCGTACAGATCTATAGCGTTAATGACGCCGCCAAGATAAAAATGTTTCTCTCAAAAATCCTTGTCCAAACTGAAACTTTAGTAGACGATATGGGAGTGAGAGCAGAGACAACTGAGGACATGTTGAGGCTTTTGATGAAACCCCATTTTCCACAGGATACGACGGACACACCGGAATCTTGAAATAATGACGTTGATCGAAGGTTTATAATAACGGAATTTATGGTGAAGGAATCCTTGAGGAGCTTCAAACCATTTAAGTCACCCGGACCTGATGGAATATTTCCGGTGTTACTACAGAAAGAGGGCAGACTAACTGGCCAAAATTTTCACAGCGTGCCTAGGACTTTCATATACTCCGAAAGCCTGGCAGGAGGCAAGGGTGGTGTTTATACCTATGCCCGGCAAGGCAAGTAATGCGACACCAAAGGCCTACAGACCCATGAGCCTTACGTTCTTTCTACTCAAAATCATGGAACGTATTGTGGACACCATGATAAAGAGTATGACATCCAGCGAACTGCTTAAATACAAACAGCATGCCCATGTCAAGGGAAGGTCGGTGGGGACTGCTCTGCACGAGGTTGTGCATAAAATAGAAGAATCGTTCGATGCCAAAACGTACACCCTAGCGGTGTGCATTGACATCGAGGGAGCTTTTAACAATGTGCGGAGCGACACACTGATCCAATCCAGTACCGGGTGGACCCGGTCCTTAGAGACTGGATAAACCATATGCTAAGGAACAGGTGGATAAATTGTGTGTACAATGGCATAAATATAAGGGAGAAAGTGGAGCAGGGCATGCAGGGGGCATTTTATCGCCACTCCTATGGGTGACCACCATAAATGACCTATTACGGATGCTGACTGAGGAGGGATTTGAATCCGTCTGCTACGCAGACGAGGTTATAATACTTCTAACAGGAAAGGATCCGAACGAGCTATGCAGAAGGGCCGAAAGGGTCTTGGATATGGCATATGACTGGGCTAGACCCAGAGGTCTCAATGTTAACCCAGAGAAGACTGAAATATGCCTATTCACGAGCAAGACGAAGGTGAGCCAATTTAACGCACCACGTTTCCTCAATAAGACGATTTCGATATCTAACAAGATCAAATACTTAGGTGTGATCTTGGACAGGAAACTGAATTGGAAGTGTCACATTCAGGAGCGTACACAGAAGGCTCACAGATGTTGGGCATTATTTAGACGGGTCGTAGGCTCGAAATGGGTCCTGAATCCTAGGATAGTCCACTGGGTCTACAGGAACGTGATTAGACCAATACTTACTTATGCCTCAGTAGTTTGGTGGAGTGCTATGCAGAAAAAGTTCAACATAAGGACCATACAACAGGTTCAGAGAACATGTTGTCTTGGCATAGGCGGTGCGATGAGGACCACGCCCACTAGGGCACTGGAGACTATTCTAGATATCCGACCCATTGTCATACAGATTAAGTGTGAGGCAGCCACTGCAACTCATACCATCGCGGTATAATCGAGGCGACGATAGGAAATCTGGAAGGAAGTGGAGAGGTTTCCGATCGGATACCTGAGATGAACCTTGAAGTCGAGTGCGAAGCACTGCTGCCATGGGCACAGTCTTGAATTGACGGAACCCTAGTATTGCCATCTGGAAGATCATGTTACACGGATGGATCAAAGCTAGAGGACAGAGTGGGCCTGGGGGTTTACATTGAAAACCCAGAGACTGACAACTGTTTTAGACTGCCTGACCATAATACTGCCCTGCAGGGGGAGATCCGGGCGATCAAGGAATGCGTGAGGTGGTGTGATGCTAACGCGAGGACGTCGAGTTTGAACATCTTTACCGACAGTAAAATTGCCATAAGGGCAATAACGACCAGGACGGTAAGGTCACGAACAGTCTTGCAGTGTAAGAAGGGGATTAACGCCTTCTCTGAGGTTGGGAAAATCCGCATCGTTTGGGTGCCGGTGCATAACGAAGTAAGGGGAAATGGAAGGACAGACGATTTGGCGGTAAAGGCCAGAGGACTGCCGTCAATGAACTTGGTTAACCCGAAGCCTTTCGGATCGACGCAGTCCGAGTTAAGGGGGTGGGCGACCAATGCGCATGCAACATTGTGGAATAGTAAAACGGTCGGTAGGACGGCGAAAATCCTATGGGGGGATCCAGATCGTGAGAAGACGAGGCTATTACTGAAAGGAAGCAGGAAGGAGGTCAGTACAGCTATTGGTATCATAACGGGACACATAGGACAACGAGCCCACTTATGTAAAATCGGTGAGGCAAGTGATAGCATGTGTAGGGCATGCGGGGAAGATGGAGCATTTCTTTTGTCATTGCCCGGCTTTCGCGTCCAACAGATACCGGTACTTAGGTGGAGACACAATATCAGACATGAACCAACTTAGGGGAGTGGCATTGAAAACAATTAATGATTTTGTAAGTAGCACGGTATTCCTAACTTAAAATTCTTTTTTAGAGGTTACTTTATAGTGGACAGACAGACAGACGGACATAGCTATATCGAATCAGAAAGTGATTCTGAGTCGATCGGTATACTTATCAATGGGTCTATCTCTCTTCCTTTTGGGTGTTACAAACAAATTCACTAAGTTATAATATCCCGTACCACAGTAGTGGTGTAGGGTATAATGATCAGGCAACTTCTTGCTTAAATGGTGTCAATATTTTATGAATGACAATGCAATAGTTGGTCCAGAAAAAGTGGTTTTTGGGAGCAATTAAATTATCAAAACAAATGTATTATGAAATTTGGACTTGAATTCATTAAATTTTTTTTTCACTTAAGACCAAAAAAATAATTTAATTATACAATAGTTTTTATTTCGTCCTCCAGTTGGGCCAGGTCTTGATCTCATTCCACAAATTGGTGCCGGGACATTCAGTTGCACTAACTTGGCGATGTCCGTACAAAATGTAATTCGAAACGATTTGACCACGTGAAACGGCAGCAGCTAACAATTCTTTGGCAGTCTTGATTTGGGCAGCATTGGGCCTATCGTTGTTGTAGTTACCCATGAAGGAGATGCCGAGAGACAAAGAGTTGTAGCCAGAGGCATGAACGCCTACCACATTCCAACCACGTCCTTCGTATGCATTGCCATCACCACCAATCAAGAAATTGTAGCCAATATCATCCCATCCCTGAGTATTTTGGTGGTAATTTTGAATGTTCTTCATTTGAGTAATGCAAGCAGCCTTGGTGGAGCAATAGGCTCCGGCGGTGTGATGGATGATGGCATACGATTTGCCATTAGCCAAAGTGGTCTTTGTGCCTCTGTAAGCAGCAGCTCCCCACTCGGACCTGGAGACGATTGTTAGACCGAAGGCGGCATCGGCACAAAGTAGAACGGCCAAGAGACCGACCAGAACCTTAGACAGCATTATTGTAATCGTAAACGGAGCCACAAACTGATGTTAGTTGCCAATTTCTCTAGCTTTTATATGGGCGAAATCGATATCAGTCTTCAAACATTACCCAGCAGAAAACAAACCACGCCATTTTTGGGCGATTAAATACGCTGGAAAAAAATAAGATAATGTTGATATACAACATGTTGTAAGTCATAAAATGACGATTTTTTGTTTTGCCAAACAAAACATAAAATCGAAATAGGAGTGTTATTTATTTCAAGCTCTTTTATAAATTTGGAAAAGAAACTGTGGTATATTCTTGTGATTAGCTTTATTATCTCTTTGGCTGGCAGCGAAAGTAAAGAAATCAAATTAGTACCGATTTTCATAATTGATACCTAGGGATCCCGTGCTACTTAAAAAATCCTTAATTGTTTTCAATACCACTCCCCAAAGTTGATTTATGTCTGGTATTGTGTCTCCACCTAAGTACCGGTATTTTTTGGACGCGAAAGCCGGGCAATGACATAGGAAATGCTTCAACGTCTTATCATCTTCCCGGCATGCCCTAAACATGCTATCACTTGTCGCACTGATTTTACATAAGTGAGCTCGTAGCCCTATGTGTCCCGTTATGAAACCAATAGCCATACTGACCTCCTTCTTGCTTCCTTTCAGTAATAACCTCGTCTTCTGACGATCTGAATCCCCCATAATATTTTCGGCGTCCTGTTCCAGAATGTTTCACTTTTCCAGAATGTTGCATGCGCATTCAACAGGGACTGCGTTGACCCGAAAGGCTTCGGGTTAACCAAGTTTGTTGACGGCAGTCTTCTTGCGTTCACCACTAAATCGTCTGGCCTTTCATTTCCCCTTACTCCGTTATGGCCCAGCACCTAAACGATGCGGATTTTCTCATTCTCAGAGAAGGTGTTAATCTCTTTCTCACACAGCAAGACTTATCGTGACCTTACCGTCCTGGTCGTTATTGCCCTTATGGAAATTTTACTGTCGGTAAAGAAGTTCAGACTCAACGTCTTCACGTTAGCACCACATTACCTCACTCATTCCGTTATCGCCCCGAACTCCGCCTGCAGAACGGTATTATGGTCAGGCAGACTAAAACAGATCTCAGTCCCTGGGTTCTCAATGTAGACCCCCAAGCCCACTTTGTCCTCTAGCTTTGATCCATCCATTGTAGCATACAACGCTTATATTGGAAGAAGATGGACTTAAGAGCATTTGGCAGAAGTTGGAGCACGTTAGCAACCGGCCTTATAACTCGTCGAATTGGGGGGGGGTTCATAACTTCTATGCCCTTTCTTCAGCTACACAAAATTACCTTATTTTACGTGCTCAGGTCAAAAGAAAACAGAAAAAAAAGACGGCAGATAGGTAGAGGATTTCCTTTGAGGCCTTATATCAATATTGGACAACTAGATGTTAATGCGTCCACAATGCCCACCCATCCTGATCACAGCTTTTTCATCCTTAGGCTCATTCTGCTGTAATCCCTACTCCTTATGTAGCTCGTCTACCCTACTTTACCATGGAATCAAACATAAAACCTTTTCACTCGAAGCGATACATTATAATTTTATTAATTAACAAATTCATCATTTCCTTAAAATAGTTTAAGCCTAATTTCATTTATGAATCTTATAATAGATGGGTAATTCAAAAAAAAAAAAATCAAATAAAAGTGACCGTAACATGTCGTAATCTAGTACCGACATTGGTTCTCAAATAGATTGGAGTCGCAATTAGTATTAAATCGTAAAAAAAGTCGAAAACTGCATATATCAAATTAAACTATTAATTGTGTTACCCACTCTAATGTATCTCATTGGAGTACCCAAAAGAAATAAAAAAAATAAACACAATAGAGATATAAAAAAATACCATAGAGATAGAACCTGCTTTGACATTGCAGACAGAGAGTATCAAAACAGAGCCAACCTCATGTAAATCAAATTTAAATGTAAATCAAAAGAGAGACTAAAAAAAATTAAGTCCCCACTTACTCAGTTTGTTTGCTCCCACGACGAAAGGCCTTTCGAAGAGAATAGCTGAAAAGTGTAGGTGGAAAAGAGATTGATGGTACCTTCATTGGCTTGGCTGTTGGTATATTCTCTCATCAACAATGTTGCTAAGCACCGGGCAACAAGAGTATCTGCAACACGCTTATCATTAATCGCTTAGAGCTAGGACGCTTGCTGGCAATGATCCATCAACATTTAGCTAAGCACACAACCCACTATTTCTGTTTTGCATGATGTTTGTATGTAATAAACTTGTATGTATAAATGATTGTTTACCAGTTGTGTGTTTAACAGCGCAGATGGGCAACAAATGTACATCTAAGGCAAAATAAAGTATGAACATAAAATAAGGAATACACTGTGCTACAATTTTTTTTAAGCAACCGAATTACAAAATTCACATTTTCCTTTAAATTTTACCAAATTAGAAATTGAACCATGCACATTTCTTGCAGGCACTGATGTTTGTTTTTTTTTTTTTTTAAGTAAATTTTCACTAAAACAGAATTTTTTTAAAAATTTTCCCCAAATTCAGCAATTCGATCACTTTAAAATTTTAGCACATTTTTTTTTATAAACTTCAAAATTTGCTTCTATACTTAATTATTTCTTTTCTAAAACAAATTTTTTTAGCAGCATCATTTTGACCATTCCTCCAACGGTATTTCTTCACATAAGGTTTTTGTTGTTTTAATCTATTCTGGCTGATTGGCTTCTTGAATTTTCGGCAAATTTATCATTTCACATGAAACTTTGTGTACTGGGCTTCATATAACACAGGATTTTATACATTTGATCAACTCTTCAATAAATTTCGTGCCAAAATCTTCTGTCATTTTTCATTTTTTTTTCTATAAATTTTTCTGGAGACAATTCTTTCGTCTTAGATCACACATCAAAGCAAAAACCACGAGTTAATGAGTTGCTGTTGGCGATCAGTGAGAGTGGGTACCCAAATTTGGAGGTGTAGCGAAATAGTGTAGATTTATATGCTTCTGTCTTTTTCCTTCATATGGCTATGGCCTGAGTGTGTCTAGCTAGTTGCTAGCTACTGATTTAGTGCCAATTCATAAGAATCTCGATGGAATTTAACAAAAAGATCCACAACAAATTTCAGGGTATTTTAATTTTCGCTAAATACCAAATTTTCTAGGTCGGTCGAAAATAATCGAATAAAAAAAAATTGATATAATTTTCAAAAAAAAAAATTAGAAGGTTAAGTTCTTACCGTAGAAAAATTAGAAAGTATTTCTCGATTGAACGAGGGCACTTTTGAAACTTTCTTTAAAGGTAGACGCCGACAAAATGACCGAGACATTCCAATTTTGCATTTAGCAAACCTCATCATGGCTACCAAAAGCTTTCATTGGCAGAAGAATTGTTCAATAAAGAAGGAAATTTAACAATTAGCTGATAAATAGCTAGATACAAAATCTGAAGCTGTCAGATATAGATGGCGCTGAGAACTGGCAGATGTCTATTGGCTGGTGCATCAGTGAAAACGATATCTTAAGAAAAAACAATTCAATCATGGCAAGCACCACTCTACATTCCCCCCACCAAAATCAGACTTCGGGGATGCTTTACATACTCGAGGCTGATAAAGCTTGCAAAAAAAAAAAAAATCGAAATATCATTGAACACTCACTGGCGAATATCCTTGGCATGATAAGTTCCAACTAAATTCCCTTTTATGTCCTCAAGTTCGTAATACGAATTTCCAATTTTCTTCCTTATACGAGCTTTCAAAAATGTAGGGGCCAACTTGGCATTATAGCCATGCTCAAAACTACTTTGTTTGAAGTTGCGCCTATACACTTCCTGACCAACATTATAAGTCACTTCCCTGGATCGTAAATTGTAAGCCTCTTCATTTCTGCTGAATTGCCTTTGCATAAGATCCGAAGCCCGTTTTGCCATTATGTCTCTAGAGTCGTTTCTATCAAACCGTACAGCGCGATCCTCCAGCATCTCTAACTGCCTAAGAAGCGAATATGTAGCCCCATTCGTTATCATATTCTGTCCAAAGGTAAGATAATACGGACTAGTACCAATAGCCGAATGAACGGAGGAGCGTAATGAACAACATATGCTACTAAGGAGCTTGTCCCAATTCTTCTGGTCAGGCTTAACGTAAGATTTAATAGCGGCTAATACAGATCTGTTTACCCTCTCCGATGCGTTTGATTGGGGAGCGTGAACAGCGGTGTATACATGCTGAATGCCATAGCGCTTAAGCAGTTGGTTGAAAATGTTCGATCGAAACTGTGAGCCATTATCTGACACCACAGTTTCAGGGACCCCAAAGGTGTGAAAAAGATCATTCTCCATATAACTCGTAACTACGTCAGCTGTAAATTTCTTTACCGGCTTTAAAAATGGGAATTTTGAAAAGTGATCGAGCACGATAAATATTCCTATGTGGCCAGACCTTGATCGTGGGTATGGGCCAAGGAAATCCACATACAGTTTTTGAAAGAATCTACAAGTTCCTGAAGTTTTTTGCATAGGGGGCCTAAGGACAATGTTAGGGTGTTTGGTGGACTTGCAAATCTCGCAATTATTGACGTATTCCTTCACATCCACTACCAAATTTGGCCAAAAATAAAATTTGCGTATCCTAGCCAGGGTTTTATTAATACCACAATGTGATGATAAGGGGTGATCATGGGCTCGTTTCAAGACATCTGGCACTAATTGCCGTGGCACCCACAACTTCCAAGCTAAATCGTCGTGAATCTGGTCTCCTGTGGCATGTTCTGTCCGTCGGTAAAGGTACCCGTCTATTATTCTAAGGTCAGGCATCTTATCAATATTTTTCCCAATTCTGTCCAAAAGTTGAAGGTATTCCTCCGATTGAAAATGGGTAGAACTCAAGTCTACGAATAACCCACTGTCATTTTCAACTGCGGACAGACTATTGAGACAAAGACCGGACACGTCGTCAGTATTGGCTCTAGAAAGAGTATCAGGGACAATGTTCAAACTACCACTTCTATGCAGAATATTAAATTTGTATCCCTGCAGTTTTAAAGCCCACCGAGCAAGCCTTGTACTAAGATCAGTCTGGGACATGAGCCACTTCAATGACGCATGGTCAGTGATGATAGTGAACTCATGTCCTTCGACGTATGGTCTAAACTTTTTAACGCTTAGCATTGCTGCTAAGCATTCTTGTTCGGTGACTGAATAGTTGCGTTGGGCTTTGTTGAGTTTCTTCGACATAAAGGCGATAGGAACTTCTTCACCCTCCGCATTCTTCTGCACCAATACACTTCCTATACCTGTTTTACTAGCATCACAGTGTATATAAAACGGCTGTGAAAAATTTGGGCTGTGTAAAACAGGGGCTGTACTCAAGTTAGATTTCAAAACTTCAAAAGCCTTTTGGGCTTCATCGGACCATACAAATTTTTTCTTTCCTTGTAATAAATCAGTGATAGGAGTGGTAATGGAAGCATAATCCCTAATAAACTTCCTGTACCATCCTGTCATACCTAAGAACCTGCGAATTTGTTTCACCGATCGCGGAGCAGGAAATTCTGTGATGGCGGACACTTTTTCTGGATCTGTACGAATGACCCCATTCCCAACCACATGGCCTAAATATTTGACTTCTGGGACACAAAAATGGCTTTTTTCTACATTAATCGTAAGACCAGATTCATGAATTTTTCTAGCAACACATCTAAGCACTTCCAGATGTCTTTCGAAAGATTCCGATATGACCAGAAGATCGTCAAGATAGACGAAGACTTCCGCCCTGAGCTCCGGAGGTATCACTTTATCCATTAGGCGAGACATAGTCTGCGGGGCATTGCATAACCCAAATGGCATTACCTTAAAGTGATACAGCGGCCTCCCAGGGACGGTGAATGCTGTCTTTTCCCGACTCTTCTGGTCTAAAGGAATCTGCCAAAAGGCATCCTTCAGGTCTAAGCTAGTAATATATTCAGCTTTTGGAAGCCTACTAGGTATGCCGTCAATCTGAGGCAAGGGATACGCATCTCCTACAGTGACAGAGTTTAACTTTCTGCTGTCTAAGCACAGCCTGTTTTTCCCTGGTTTCCTATGCAGAACGACAGGAGAAGACCATGCGCTGTTGGACTCCTCAATTACATCAAGAGCTATCATTCTATCTATTTCCTCATATATCAATTTCTCTATCGCGGGCGAGACCGGGAAATGGCGCTGCTTTATGGGCCTAGCTTCACCCGTATCTATTGTATGGCAGAGAACATCTGTGCGCCCTAGACCTTGTTTAGCGTAAGAGGGAAACATACTAACGACCTGATTAAGACGTTGCCTTTGTATTGCGGAAAGAGGAATTTGGTCAGAAATCTCTGAAACACCATGTGATAACCGATTAGAGCGGCGGAATTCAGGAGGTAATAAATCAAATTTCTCCCAAAAATCTATACCTAGAAAAAGGTCTTTACCCAAACTGGGGATTATAAAAATACAAATCGGCATTTTGCTCACCTTAAAAGTAATTTCCGTTTCCACGAAACCCACTACTTCCTGTCCCTTACCGTCAGCAGTTTGGACTGTTGATTTTAATCTTTTGAATGGTTGTTTGGAGTCTAAAAACTTCTTAGCTGCCTCAGCTCCTATACAACTTATGGAAGCTCCTGTATCGAGAAGTCCCAACATTTTAACTCCAAATAAAATTACCTCAGCATAAGGTCTAACGTCTGAAGGGTTATCTAGGAGGGAACAGGTAATCTTATATCTCAAGCTCCTTACTTTCCTCCAAAAAGACGAAATGCGGCGAGCTGATCTGGACTTCTTACCGCCTTCTTCACTGAAAATCCTATCACGAGCAATTTTATATTCCATTACGCGTACATGAAGAGGTTTAAAACGAAAAGGGTCTTGCATGCTAACAACAGGGGAAGGTTCCAAATGGGTTAAATTCATATTCATGTCATGGGGTTTGTTAAAGCCGGTTGTAGTTATTGAAGGTCTTTTGAGAATGGTTATTCCAGATCTATTGATCTGGTCTTGGTTGGCATTGGTGTTGGTGCACTCTTTGGTGCATTCGATCTGGAGTTTTTTGAATTGCACTTAGGGCAATTAGGTTTATATGTATCAGCGGCACCACAACCGTAACAAAAGATGGTGCGATCAGAAACGCAATCTTGATACCGATGACCTGCTTTATTGCAGTTCCAACACACTAAAGTAAGGGCTGATATTTCATCAGAAGGTTGGACCTCTTGGCAAACTTGAGTCACGTCCACATTCATATCTATCTCCGAAATTCTTTTGCCCATTGGGGCAGGCCTAGTCAATGCAAATCCATGCCTACGTCGAACATCCTGCATGAAGAATTCACGCCGTCTGCAGGTATCTCTTAAAAATTGCAAGGACCTAATTTCGAGATTTAGAATCTCGTGCTGTATCTCAGGGAGAAGATTTCTTCGAAGGATTTCAACCAAGTCGGTATCCGAAAGAGGGGTTTGAAGACGATCTGTCAAAGCAACGATAGAGTCATAAAAGCTATCAAATGATTCGTTTGGCTTCTGTTTCCTTTCCCTAATTAACTCACGTATGTCAATGTCTGTGCGAGAATCCTGGTACTGCTCTCTTAGAGCCCTACACATATCATTCCAACAAATGGAACTCACAGAGCGGTGGTACCGCCAAAACCAATCGTTCGCCTTCCCGTCGAAAAGCGAACTGGCGTTGCCACACAAGATATCAAAATTTCCTTGTAAGGTCTGTGCAGTCAAGGCTTCAACCCTGTATATAAAATTATCAACAGATAAACCATTCTGCCCGCCATTGAATTTTAATTTCCAATTGGACATAATTTGTAAAACCTTATCCGGACGTGACTGAAGATCAGAAGCAGAATTTGAACCATAACCAGAAATTGAATTAACATGATTCGAAGGGGGCCTATTCTGAGCCACATTACCCTGTTCAGAGTGAGGGGTTATACCAAACAATTCTCTAAATGTACGACCTTCTACAGCTGGAAGCGTCTGCATCTGTTGAGGAGAAGTAACGGGTGGTTGAGGTGGATTGCGAGGCGAATTACTTGCCATAAGCCTAGACATACCTTCAGCAATATTAGTCTCAATGAGTTGGGTCATTCGCGAGGTGAGTGAAGCGAAAAATTGGGCCTGCTGAACGGTGACAATATCTGTAACTATTTCCTGAATCCTATCAACAGAGATCGCATCACTACCTGGTGCAGTTCCAGAGACATTGGCTGCAGTCGCAGCCGTACTAACATTCCCTGAGGCAGTTGCAACAGTTGACTGCTTCAATTGAGATCTCGTCATAACCTGAGGGGCATCTAAAGATGGAGGGTCAGCTCCTATTCTGGCATTGCAAATGGGACAAAAGGGTCTAGTCTTTAGAGAAACATTTAAACAAGCTTTATGAAAGATGTGGTTACAAGCGATTCTTTGCAATTGTGCCTTTGAAGATATAGGTTTACAACACGCATTACACTCAGGGTGACAATCACCCTCAGCAGTGGCAGTCTGGTCACCAGCGCTGGTAGCCATCCTACATAAATCGTAGACAAGCTAACACAAGAACACTTCGATGTAGAGAAGAAAGAACCCAGAAGGGAAAAAAATTTCGATGGATACACTTTATTGAGAATCCAAAACTAACTGAAAGAGCATAGAAGCATAGAATCCTAGTAAGATCAATTAACAAATCTCTCTTTAAACTAGCGCAAAATCAATCAAAAAAATTTGCCAGAATAAAACAACATAAGCCAAAGCAAAATCGTAAAATTCAAAAAAAAATCTTCTCTAATAATATATATTTTACACTTCCTAATTCTAACCTATCTGTTTCAATTAATAATAAGAATAAGATAAAGTAAGATATTTAGTAAAAAAAAAAGTGAAAAATTTGGCAAGCCAAACAAAGGAATATATTAAATTTCGCTATCCAAACTAAATATATGAGGTGTTTTTTGAATGAAACTTTTAAAAGAAATTCACTTTCCCTTAAATGATTTTCAAGACTAAAATATTTAGAAATTTATTCTTATTTCTTTTCTTATTTGTTTTTTTTTTTTTTTACTTAATTTCGTAATTTTAATTGTTATTACTACTTTATAGATTATGTATGAAACAAAAACAAAGCAAAAAAAATATTTTTTTTTTGATAATACCAAGTGGTAGTGATAGCTGTTTGATTCCATAGTATTCAGGTAACTTGCTACTCGGAGAGAACAGACCTCAAAGAAAAGTGGAAAATAAAAAAAAATAGTCTAGGGAGAAAGACATTGCCACAAGACGGAATGGAAGCAAAATTTGCCCCAAATGTCCAATCCTGTGAAGATTGATGCTATTAATTTTGGCTTATCCTGCGGTCAGAGCCAGCGTAGACCACCAGAATCTGCATTCCAATCAGACTAAGAACAAAAATAATAACATCTAAGAAGACACTGGAGGGAGATTTCACCGAAAGTCGGTCATGAAAAACTGAGAACAAAGAATCATGATCCTTCAAAATTCCATACCTTCGAAAGAAATTCTCTGATGGAAGGTAAAAAGAGATGAAAATAAAAGATGGAAAAAAGTTTGGAAACTGGTGTAGGAAACCGAACAAAATATGTGAAATTATGACTAGGCATAATATTCAAAGATGGTATTTTTTGTAAAATCATTGTTCGGGCCCCACGTTGGGCGCCAAAAATAATTTATAATGTAGCATACAACGCTTATATTGGAAGAAGATGGACTTAAGAGCATTTGGCAGAAGTTGGAGCACGTTAGCAACCGGCCTTATAACTCGTCGAATTGGGGGGGGGTTCATAACTTCTATGCCCTTTCTTCAGCTACACAAAATTACCTTATTTTACGTGCTCAGGTCAAAAGAAAACAGAAAAAAAAGACGGCAGATAGGTAGAGGATTTCCTTTGAGGCCTTATATCAATATTGGACAACTAGATGTTAATGCGTCCACAATGCCCACCCATCCTGATCACAGCTTTTTCATCCTTAGGCTCATTCTGCTGTAATCCCTACTCCTTATGTAGCTCGTCTACCCTACTTTACCATGGAATCAAACATAAAACCTTTTCACTCGAAGCGATACATTATAATTTTATTAATTAACAAATTCATCATTTCCTTAAAATAGTTTAAGCCTAATTTCATTTATGAATCTTATAATAGATGGGTAATTCAAAAAAAAAAAATCAAATAAAAGTGACCGTAACATGTCGTAATCTAGTACCGACATTGGTTCTCAAATAGATTGGAGTCGCAATTAGTATTAAATCGTAAAAAAAGTCGAAAACTGCATATATCAAATTAAACTATTAATTGTGTTACCCACTCTAATGTATCTCATTGGAGTACCCAAAAGAAATAAAAAAATAAACACAATAGAGATATAAAAAAATACCATAGAGATAGAACCTGCTTTGACATTGCAGACAGAGAGTATCAAAACAGAGCCAACCTCATGTAAATCAAATTTAAATGTAAATCAAAAGAGAGACTAAAAAAAATTAAGTCCCCACTTACTCAGTTTGTTTGCTCCCACGACGAAAGGCCTTTCGAAGAGAATAGCTGAAAAGTGTAGGTGGAAAAGAGATTGATGGTACCTTCATTGGCTTGGCTGTTGGTATATTCTCTCATCAACAATGTTGCTAAGCACCGGGCAACAAGAGTATCTGCAACACGCTTATCATTAATCGCTTAGAGCTAGGACGCTTGCTGGCAATGATCCATCAACATTTAGCTAAGCACACAACCCACTATTTCTGTTTTGCATGATGTTTGTATGTAATAAACTTGTATGTATAAATGATTGTTTACCAGTTGTGTGTTTAACAGCGCAGATGGGCAATAAATGTACATCTAAGGCAAAATAAAGTATGAACATAAAATAAGGAATACACTGTGCTACAATTTTTTTTAAGCAACCGAATTACAAAATTCACATTTTCCTTTAAATTTTACCAAATTAGAAATTGAACCATGCACATTTCTTGCAGGCACTGATGTTTGTTTTTTTTTTTTTTAAGTAAATTTTCACTAAAACAGAATTTTTTTAAAAATTTTCCCCAAATTCAGCAATTCGATCACTTTAAAATTTTAGCACATTTTTTTTTATAAACTTCAAAATTTGCTCCTATACTTAATTATTTCTTTTCTAAAACAAATTTTTTTAGCAGCATCATTTTGACCATTCCTCCAACGGTATTTCTTCACATAAGGTTTTTGTTGTTTTAATCTATTCTGGCTGATTGGCTTCTTGAATTTTCGGCAAATTTATCATTTCACATGAAACTTTGTGTACTGGGCTTCATATAACACAGGATTTTATACATTTGATCAACTCTTCAATAAATTTCGTGCCAAAATCTTCTGTCATTTTTCATTTTTTTTTCTATAAATTTTTCTGGAGACAATTCTTTCGTCTTAGATCACACATCAAAGCAAAAACCACGAGTTAATGAGTTGCTGTTGGCGATCAGTGAGAGTGGGTACCCAAATTTGGAGGTGTAGCGAAATAGTGTAGATTTATATGCTTCTGTCTTTTTCCTTCATATGGCTATGGCCTGAGTGTGTCTAGCTAGTTGCTAGCTACTGATTTAGTGCCAATTCATAAGAATCTCGATGGAATTTAACAAAAAGATCCACAACAAATTTCAGGGTATTTTAATTTTCGCTAAATACCAAATTTTCTAGGTCGGTCGAAAATAATCGAATAAAAAAAAATTGATATAATTTTCAAAAAAAAAAATTAGAAGGTTAAGTTCTTACCGTAGAAAAATTAGAAAGTATTTCTCGATTGAACGAGGGCACTTTTGAAACTTTCTTTAAAGGTAGACGCCGACAAAATGACCGAGACATTCCAATTTTGCATTTAGCAAACCTCATCATGGCTACCAAAAGCTTTCATTGGCAGAAGAATTGTTCAATAAAGAAGGAAATTTAACAATTAGCTGATAAATAGCTAGATACAAAATCTGAAGCTGTCAGATATAGATGGCGCTGAGAACTGGCAGATGTCTATTGGCTGGTGCATCAGTGAAAACGATATCTTAAGAAAAAACAATTCAATCATGGCAAGCACCACTCTACACCATGTAACATGATCTTCCAGATGGCAATACTAGGATACCGTCAATCCAAGACTGTGTCGATGGCAGCAGTGCTTCGCACTCAACTTCAAGGTTCATCTTAGGTATCCGATCGGAAACCTCTTCCCTTCTATCCAGGTTTCCTATCGTTGCCTCGATTATACCGCGATGGTATGAGCTGCTCCCATCCTCAATCCATTCTCCGTTCGCCCTAAGTCTCATAGCCGCAGTGGCTGCCTCACAATAGTCTCCAGTGCCCTAGAGGGCGTGGTCCTCATCGCTCCGCCTATGTCAAGACAACATGTTCTCTGAACCTGTTGTATGGTCCTTATGTTGCACTTTTTCTCCATAGCAGTCCACAAAACTACTGAGGCATAAGTAAGTATTGGTCTAATCACGCTCCTGTAGAGCCAGTGGACTATCCTAGGATTCAGGCCCCATTTCGAGCCTACGGCCCGTCTACACAGGGCCCAACATCTGTGAGCCTTCTGAGTACGCTCCTGAATGTGACACTTTCAATTCAGTTTCCTGTCCAAGATCACACCTAAGTATTTGACCTTGTCAGATATCGAAATCGTCTTATTGAGGAAACGTGGAGCGTTAAATTGGCCCATCTTCGCCTCCCTCGTGAACGGGCATATTTCAGTCTTCTCTGGGTTAACATTGAGACCCCTGGGTCTAGCCCAGTCATATGCCATATGCGAGACCCTTTCGGCACTTCTGCATAGCTCGTTCGGATCCTTACAGCTTAGAAGTATTATAACATCGTCTACGTAGCAGACGAGTTCAAATCCCTCCTCAGTCAGCCTCCGAAATAGGTCATTTATGGTAGTCACCCATGGGAGTGGCGATAAAATGCTCCCCTGTGGCGTGCCTTGGGCCACTTTCTCCCTTATATTTAAGCCATGGGATACACAATTTATTCAAATATTCCTTAGCATATGTTTTATCCAGTCTCTAAAGATTGGACCGGGTGAACCCGGTACTGGTCCAAGGATTGGATCAGTGTGTCGGTCCGCCCATTGTTAAAAGCCCCCTCGATGTCAATGCATACCGCCAGGGTGTACATTTTGGCATCGAAAGATTCTTCTTTTTTATGCACAACCTCGTGCAGGGCAGTCTACACCGACCTTCCCTTGACATAGGCATGCTGTTTGTATTTGAGCAGTTCGCTGGATGTCCTACTCTTTATCATGGTGTCCACAATACATTCCATGGTTTTGAGTTGAAAGGACGTATGGCTTGTGGGTCTGTAGGCCTTTGGTGTCGCATAACTTGCCTTGCCGGGCTTGGGTATGAACACCACCCTTGCCTACTGCCAGGCTTTCGGAGTATATGCAAGTCCTAGGTACGCTGTGAAAATTTTGGCCAGACGAGGTGCCTCTTTCTGTAGTAACACCGGAAATATTCCATCAGGTCCGGGTGACTTAAATGGTTTGAAGCTTCACCATAAATTCCGTAGTTACAAACCGTCGATTAACGTCATTATTCCAAGATTCCGGTGTCTACGTGAGACCCTTCGTGTCCTGTGGAAAATGGGTTTTGATCAAAAGCTTCATCATGTCCTCCGTTGTCTCTGCTCTCACGCAGTCTTCTAACGGGGCGCCTGATAGTCGGCCTTCTTCAGTAGTAACGGTGGATATATTCCCTTAGGTCCGGGTGACTTAAATGGTTTGAAGCTTCCGAAGGCTTCCTTGACCATAAATTCCTTTATGATAAAACTTCGATCAATCTCATGTTTCCAATATTCCGGTATCTCCGTGATTTCCTTCGTATCCTGTGGAAAATGGGTTTTCATCAAAAGCCTCAACATGTCTCTGCTCTTACTCCCATGTCGTCTACTAAAGTTTCAGTTTGGACATGGGTTTTTGAGAGATACTTTTTTATCTTGGCGGGGTCATTATCGCTATCGACCTGTTCGCAGAAAAGCTTCCAGGAGGCACGTTTTGCCGCTCTGGTAATCTTAGTGTATTCCTTGAGCCGTCTGTAATACACATCCCAATAAACTTCCACATTTTTACGACGTGCTCTGTTTGGCTGCGGACCTCTTTCCCAATATTTGCGAATCTCCCCGGTCATATAAGGTTTTTCTTGGTCTGCTTCTCTTTTCCTAAGAGGACAACTATCTTCGAAGGACCCCATCAGTGCAGTCGCAATCCTGTTGACATTTTCGTCAATGTCTTCTATGCTTGGACAATGGAAATTATCTTGCCCAAGTCTTCTTCTGAGTAGCCTTCCGAATTTTGTCCAGTAGATTTTCAACTTATTCCGGAAGCTTATCGGATTCGGCGCTGGCCGTGCTATTCTAAACCTAATGTAGCGATGGTCAGAGAAAGAGTGTTCCATGGAGACCCTCATCGATTAGATTTTCTGAATATATCGTCACATCTAATACCTCCTTCCTAATCCTATTAACAAAGGTAGCAGTGTTACCAATATTAAGTGTTATTAGGTCGTTATAAGTATTCAAGAACTCTGCCAGAGCTTGGCCCCGCTTATTAGCGTTGGTACTACCCCACGAAATATGATGAGAGTTCGCATCGCACCCTATTAGTTCCTCATTTCCTGTCTGTTTTGCTTTCCTCACCAGCCCTTGCAGCTCCGACGTTGGTGGCGGTGGCGAAGAGTCAAAAGGCAGTAAAGTGCCATATAAGCTCCACCGTCTCCCTGTCTCACCACTGTTGCATTCGACATTGGCAACTCTGGAGAAAATATAAAACTCAAATTTTTATGACAAATAACGCAGGTCCTCGACCGAGTACCAGTGTTAGCATAGAATAATTGATAGTTGATATGGTTCAGTCCAGAAACTTTGTTCCGCGTCGTCCATGGCTCCTGACACCCCATTAAGACACCCCTTAATTGGTTCGTGTCTGGTATTGTGTCCCAAACTAAGTACCGGAGTCTATTAGTCGCTTTTTAAATCTTTCTTTCTGATTGGCTGCCAATGTCGTCACTGAATAAAAAAATATTGCTATTGTAGTCTCTTAAATTAAGTAATAAAAATTTTTGATTTCTTCCTGTTGCTTTAAATTGATACATTTATTTGAATTTATTTAGATTTCCAATGGGGCCAGGTAATTATTTCCGCCCACAAATTGTTGCCGGGACATTCCGTTGAGCCGACTTGACGATGTCCATACAGGGTGTAGTTGGAAACAATTTGTCCGCGATTGACAGCCTCTGTCAGTAAGTCATTAGCAGCTGAAATTTGAGCAGCATTTGGTTTTTCATTGTTGTAGTTGCCCATAAACGATATTCCAATGGATACCAGATTTTGGCCAGATGCATGAGCGCCAACAACATTCCAGCCACGGCCCTCATAGATATTTCCATCGCCGCCAATTAGAAAATGGTAACCAATATCAGCCCAACCATTTTTGTCCTGGTGCATAACTTGAATTCTCCTCACTTCGGCAAGGCAATCAGGCTTGGTGGAGCAGTAGGGCTCAGCAGTGTGATGAATGATGACAAACGATTGGCCATTGGGTAGAGTTTCTTTGGTGCCTACATATTCTGCAGCTCCCCACTCAGACCTTGGTATGATATCCAGAGCCAATGTAGAGTCGAGGTAACACAGCACCACCAGTAAGCCGATTACTAAATTGAAGTTCATTTCTATTTTCGCAAAGTTCGAAACTAAAACTGAGATTCACAGGCTACTGTCGCTTTATATGTTTACGCTTATCAGGTTCACTGAATTTGCATTCACACGATAGCAATCAATTTATTATTAGAAACTCGCAACTTCAAATACAAAATGGCGTAAAATACTTTTGCGAAGATCTACAAGGAGAGAAATGAACGTAATTAAAACAAATTATACAAATATTATTCACTAGAAATTTATTAGATAACTTAGTAAATCCAAAACTTGATATAATTCGGTCAATTGATGTGAATTTGTACATAGAAAAAAAAAAACCGATTTCAATCACGAAATTAATTGAACCAATTATTTTCGATTTTGATTTCGAGCAAAATTCTCAGATACTGTAGCAGTCGTCGAGGAAAGCGTTTTGGAAAATTTTTGGCAAGATGGGTCAAAAAAATGCGCTTGCTGGGACTCCAGAAGTTAAAATCGGGCGATATACATATATGAGAGCTATGTCAAAATCTGAACCGATTTCTATAAAATTCATCTATAATGTCGAGAAGCAAAAGAAAATTCTTCCTGCCATATTTCGAGAGAATTGATTCACAATTGATAGCAATATTACAAATCGGATGAGAATATATATATATATATATTCTCATCCGATTTGCAGTAATCTTATATATATATATATATATATATATATATAAGAGAGCTATATCTAAATCTGAACCGATTTCCATGAAATTCACCAGTAATGTCGAGAGCCAAAACAAAATCCTACCTGCCGAATTTCGAGGAAATCGGTTTCCAAATGACCATTTTATTGCAGTATTAATGCGAATCGGACGAACATATATATGGGAGCTATCCAAATCTGAATCGATTTTTTTCCAATTTCAATAGGCTTCGTCTCTAGGCCGAACACCACACCCATACCAAATTTTAAGACTATCGGATGAAAATTGCGACCTGTAGTTTGTACAAAAATTAATATGGACAGAGAGACAGACAGACGGACAGACAGAAAGACAGACGGACATAGCTAAATCGAAACAGAAAGTGATTCTGAGTCCATCGTTATACATAACAATGGGTCTATCTCTCTTCCTTTTACAAACTAATTCACTAAGTAAACCGATCTGAATCATATACGACACGGATGTCGAAAGCCTAACATAAGTCACTGTGTCAAATTTCTGTGAAATCGGACAATAAATGCGCCTTTTATGGCCCCAAAACCTTAAACCGAGAGATCGGTCTATATGGCAGTTATATCGAAATCTTTACTGATCTGTGCCATATTGCAGAAGTATGTCAAGGAGCTTAACTTATCTGACTGTCCCAAATTTCGGCGAAATCGGACAATAAATGTGTCTTTTATGGACCCAAAACCTAAAATCGAGTGATCGGTCTTTATGAAGTAGAATGTCGAAGGGCCCAACGCAACTCACTGTCCCAAATTTTGGCAAAATCGGACAATAAATGCGCATTTTATGGGTGGAAGACCTTAAATCGAGAGATCGGTCTATATGGCAGCTATATCCAAATATGTACCGATCTAGACCAAATTGAAAAATAATTTCTAAGGGCCTAACACAACTCACTGTCTCAAATTTCGGCGAAATCGGATAATAGAAGCGCCCAAATCCTTAAATCGAGAGATCGGTCCAAATCTAAACCGATCTGAGCCAAATTGAAGGTCCTAACACAACTCACTCTCCCAAATTTCGAGAAAATCGGACAACAAATGTGCCTTTTATGTGGCCAAAACTTTAAATCGTGATATCGGTCTATATGGCAGCTATATCGAAATCTGGACCGATGTGTGTCATATTGCAGAAGTATGTCGGGTGGCTTAGCTTAACTCACTGTCTCAAATTTCGGCGACATCGGACAATAAATGCGCCTTTTATGGGTGAAAATCTTAAATCGAGCGATCAGTCTATATGGCAGCTATATCTAAATCTGGACCGATCTGAGCCAAATTGAAGAAGCATGTCGAAGGGCCTAACTTAGCTAACTATCCTAAATTTCGGCGACATCGGACAATAAATGAGCCTTTTATGGGCCAAAAACCTTAAACCGAGAGATCGGTCTATATGGCAGCTAAATATATCCAAATCTGGACAGATCTGGACCAAATTGACAAAGGATGTCGGAGAGCCTAACACAACTCAGTGTCTCAAATTTCAGCAAAATCGGATTATAAATGCGCCTTTTATGGGCCCAAAACCCTAAATCGAGAGATCGGTCTATATGGCAGCTACATCTAAATCTGGACCGATGTGGACCAAATTAAGGAAGAATGTCGAAGAGACTAACACAACTCACTGTCCCAAATTTCAGCAAAATCGGATAATAAATGTGACTTTTATGAGCCTATGAACCTAAATCGGCGGATCGGTCTATATGGGGGCTATATCAAGATATAGTCCGATATAGTCCGATATATTCGAACTTATCCTGGTTATGGACAAAAAAAGAATCTGTGCAAAGTTTCAACTCAATATCTCTATTTTTAAAGACTGCAGATGGGCGGACATGGCTAGATCGTCTAAGATTTTTACGCTGATCAAGAATATATATACTTTATAGGATCGGAAATGGATATTTCGATGTGTTGCAAACGGAATGACAAAATAAATATACCCCCATTCTTTGGTGGTGGGTCTAAAAGTGATTGAAAATTTCAATTCAATTCAAATAATTTTCCATTCAATTAAAAATATGATTGATTCAATTAATTTTTAGTTGAGTATTAAATAATTTTCAATTACGATTGTGGTTGAAAATTCCTTCGCAATCAATTTAAAATTAATCGATTCAATTGATTTTTTAATTGGAAATTGCAAAAATTTCATTCATGACTGTAATTTCAAAAAGTCATATTCAATTAAAAAATGATTGAATCAATTAACTGAAAATTAAATTTTTAATTGAAAATTTTGTATCGATTTTTTTTTGTGTATGTGAAACCTAAATCCCAAAAATCCATTATAAATATCACTGTGAAGTTAGATCTGCGTGCAGCCTTTCGGTCTTGCCAATAAATATAAATCGCTTCAAGATTACCGCCGATATATCTCACCAAGTTTGAAGTGCAAGGCGTTCAGCGCCAAAGGTGCACAATTTCACTTATTGATATAAAAGTGGCCTTTCTTTGTTTCTTAAATGTTCCCTCTGGTAAATTGTCTTTAGTTTTCTTTTGAATAATTTGCCATCATTTATTTGTTATCTTCCTTTGCTTTTGAGGTGCCTTATGTTTTGAAATAAGATAATGTTATTTTGTTATATGACCTTTAAAAAGTGACGATTAAGGCAATATTTTATATTTCGTCAGAATAGCTATCATATATTTTAGAAAAGAAGTATGTCAAATTCAAAATTTGGAAAAATATTTTGTTTACTTTTTGTTATGTTGAATTCACAGTGATGACTGAGGTGTGCATTGACAACGAGGGGACTTTTAACAATGTGGGGACCGACACACTGATCCAATTCTTTTACCAGTATCGGGTGCACCGGTTCCCCAGAGACTGGATAAACCATATGTTAAGGAACAGGTGGATAAATTGCGGGTTCCATGATATAAATATAAGAGAGAAAGTGGCACAAGGCACGCCACAGGGCGGAATTTTATCGTCACTCCTACTCCTATGGGTGACCACCACAAATGACCTATTAAGTATGCTGAATGAGGAGGGATTTGAACCCGTCTGCTATGCAGACGATGCAATAATACGTCTAAACATAAGAATCCGACTAGACCCAGGGGTCTCAATGTTAACCCAGAGAAGACTGAAATCTGCATGTTCACGAGGGAGACGAAGGCGCGCTAATTTGACGCACTACATTTCCTCAATAGAACGATTTCGATATCTGATAAGGTAAAAAACTTAGGAGTGATCTTGGACCGGAAACTTAATTGGAAGTGTCACATTGAGGAGCGTACCGAAAATCCGACCCATTGACATACAGATTGAGTGTGAGGCAGCCACTGCGGCTATGAAAATTAAGGCGATGGGAGAATGGATAGAGGATAGGAACAGCTCATACCATCGCGGTATAATCGAGGCGACGATAGAAAACCTGGAAGGAAGGAAAGAGGTTTCCGATCAGATCCCTGAGATGAAACTTGAAGTAGAGTGCGAGGCACTGTTGCCATCGGCACAGTCTTGGATTGACGAAACCCTAGTATTGCCATCTGGAAGATCATGTTACACGGATGGATCAAAGCTAGAGGACAGAGTGGGCCTGGGGGTCTATATTGAGAATCCAGGGAATGAGATCTGTTTTAGACTGCCTGACCATAATACGGTCCTGCAGGCTGAGATCCGGGCGATCACGGAATGCATGAGGTGGTGTGGTGCCAATGCGAGGACGTAGAGTGTGAACATCTTAATAGATAGTAACTTGCCATAAGGGCAACAACAAGCAGGACGTAAGATTAGGAACAGTTTTGGAATATAAGAAGGAGATTATCGCCGTCTCTGAGAATAGCAAAATCCACATCGTTTGGGTTCTGGGCCATAACGAAGTAAGAGGAAATGAAAGGCCAGACGATTTGACGGTGAATGCCAGGGGGCTGCAGTCAATAAACTTGGTTAGCCGAAGCCTTTCGGGTCGACGCAGTCCGAGTTAAGGGAGTGAGCGACGAATGCCCATGCAACATTGTGGAACTGCGAAACGGTCGGTAGGATGGCGAAAATTCTGTGGGGAGATCCAGATCATGAAGGGACGAAGCTATGATTGAATGGAAGTACGAAGAAAGTCAGTATAGCTTTTGGTATCATAACGGGACACAAAGGACTACGAGCTCACTTTTGCAAAATCGGTACGGCAAGTGATAGCATGTGTAGGGCATGTGGGGAAGTTGATGAGATGTTGAAGCATTTCCTATGCCATTGCCCGGCTTTCGCGTCTAAGAGACATCTGTACTTAGGTATGGATACAATACCAGATATGAACCAAGTTAGGGGCTTGGTATGGAAAATAATTAAAGATTTTACAAATAGCACGGAATTCCTAATTTGGATTTTCTTCTTCTACAGAAGAATTTTATTGACATTTTGTCTTTTAAAACTATATTCGACGAGGGACCGGGCATAGCTTTAGAGAATATTTTACAAAATTTTTATATTGACTGAAATTTTGCATAAGAAGAAATAATACCATGGGCGCTTGGGCCTAAGCCAAATTAATTGAAGAATGTTTTTGTACCCACCACCGAAGGACGGGGGTATATTCATTTTGTCATTTCGTTTGCAACACATCGAAATATCCATTTCCGACCCTATAAAGTATATATTCTTGATCAGCGTAAAAATCTAAGACGATCTAGACAAGTCCGTCCGTCTGTCCGTCTGTCTGTTGAACTCACGCTACAGTCTTCAAAAATAGAGATATTGAGCTGAAACTTTGCAACGATTCGTTTTTTGTCCAGATGGGCTATATCGGACTATATCTTGATATAGCCCTCATATAGACCGATCCGCCGATTTAGGGTCTTAAGCCCATAAAAGTCACATTATTTACCCGATTTTGCTGAAATTTGGGACAGTGAGTTGTGTTAGGCTCTTTGACATTCCCCTTCAATTTGGTTCTGATCGGTCCAGATTTGGATATAGCTACCAAATAGATCGATCCGCCGATTTAGGGTCTTAGGCCCACAAAAGTCATATTTATTATCAGATTTTGCTGATATTTGGGACAGTGAGTTATGCTAGGCCCTTCGATATTAGTATACCCCCCCATCCTCCACTATAGGATGGGGGGTATACTAATTTCGTCATTCTGTTTATAAGTTCTCGAAATATTCGTCTGAGATCCCATAAAGTATATATATTCTTGATCGTCTATCTGTCGAAAGCACGCTAACTTCCGAAGGCGTAAAGCTAGCCGCTTGAAATTTTGCACAAGTACTTCTTATTAGTGTAGGTCAGTTGGTATTGTAAATGGGTCATATCGGTCCATGATTTGATTTAGCTGCCATATAAACCGATCTTGGGTCTTAACTTCTGGAGCCTCTAGAGTGCGCAATTCTTATCCGATTGGAATGAACTTTTGCGCGACGTATTTTGTTATGATATCCAAAAACTGTGCCAAGTATGTTTCAAATCGATCCATATCCTGATATAGCTGTCATATAAACCGATCTGGGGTCTTGACTTCTTGAGCCACTAGAGGGCGCATTTATTATCCAATTTAGCTGAAATTTTGCGTGAGATGTTTTGTTATGACTTCCAACAACTGTGCTAAGTATGGTTCAAATCATCTAAAGCCTAATACAGTTGCCTTATAAACCGATCTGGGATCGGTACTTCTACTACGGTCTCCAATAATCAATTCAATTATAGTCCGAAATAACTTGATATTGTTACAATAACATAGCAATTGTTTTCTTTTACCCTTTGTTTGCCTAAAAAGAGATACCGGAAAGATAGCTCGACAAATGCGATTCATGGTGGAGGGTATATAAGATTCGGTCCGGCCGAACTTAGCACGCTTTTACTTGTTCAATTTGGCCCAGATCGGTCCAGATTTAAATATACCTGCCATTTAGACCGATCTCTCGATTTAAAGTCTTGGACCCATTAAAGGCGCATTTATTGTGCGATTTCGCCAAAATTTGGGACAGTGAGTTGTGTTAGGCATTTAGGCTTTTAGACTTCCGTGTTGTATATTTTTTAGATCGGTCTATATTTGGATATAGCTATCAAAAGACAAATATTTTGTTTTTCAAAATTGAACAATGACTTGTACTTATTGGTATTTGGTCCAAATCGAAACATATTTCGATGTAGCTGCTATGGGGCATTAGGTATGCATTTTTCACCGGATTTTGTCGAAAGGTGGTTTACATATATACCCGAGGATGTGGGTATCGGCCCGGCTGAACTTAACTTAACTTGTTTGTCCATAAGTAGGTTAAGTTCGAAGATGGGCTACGTGGGACAATATCTTGATACAGCTCCCATATAGACCGATCCGCCGATTTAAGGTCTTATGCCGATAAAAGCCATATTGGGGCGTCCCAAATATGGTCCGATTCGTATTTTTCCAGATATAGCTACCATATAAACCGATCTCCCAGCATTACATCTTGTGCTCCTATAGGGTGCATAATGACCTTCAACTATGGTCAACATCCAAACCAAGTATGATCCGAATGGCTCCATAACCTGATGTAGCTCCAATAGCACAACAATTCATACCCGTTGTCTTTTGTATGCCTATTAAGAGAGACAGGGCAAAGAACTTTACAAATGCAATCCTCGTGGGGGGTATATAAGATTCGGCACTGCCGAACGTGGCAAGTTTTTACTTGTTACTGAAAAAAAATTGACCTATTCTATTGTCAAAGCCTTGCTAGTTTAACCAACATATCAGAAGTAACCAAATGTAAGGATGTCCCAACCCCCATTAAAATTCTTTCAAAACCACATAGATACCATTTTCATAGAATGCCAAGAATCTTTCGATTTGTTTAATGTTATTGCGATGGTCCCATGTAGCCTTTATATATTGGGTTGCCCAAAAAGTAATTGCGGATTTTTCATATAGTCGGCGTTGACAAATTTTTTCACAGCTTGTGACTCTGTAATTGCATTCTTTCTTCTGTCAGTTATCAGCTGTTACTTTTAGCTTGCTTTAAAAAAAAAAGTGTAAAAAAAGTATATTTGATTAAAGTTCATTCTAAGTTTTATTAAAAATGCATTTACTTTCTTTTAAAAAATCCGCAATTACTTTTTGGGCAACGCAATATACTAAAAAAAAATATGCAACTCTTGTTGTTTTACATAAAGAAGAGCAAGAAACAGGCAAAGCAACTCTTTCAATTATAAATAGATCTTTTCAGTTAAAAATATCCGAGAAATATCCCAAAGCATAATCTACCTTTCTTGTTTAATTTTTAGAATTTGTCTTTCAAAAGGGTATTTTACAGGTCCTTTGCAAAATGTGTTCAAATACGTAAATATGATAATGATACTGATTGGAGTCCCTCCGGTCTGCAAGCACACTTGTTGAAGAAATCAGAGCGTTGATTTATGAGGACAAGTTGAGTTTGTGTTGCTGCCGGTAGGTGAACTCTATTCATTATTTCACATCTTGTTGATACTGACAGAGGATGTTGGTATTGTCATTGCTTAGATAAGTATAGTTTGATCCGGCTCTTAGGCATGCATTGGATATCTACTTGTGTAGATGATATGATTTTAAGAAACACATTAAGGTGGTTTACTAAAAGTATACAAATTTCGCGTAGTTACAGCAATTTTCCATTCCCTATATTGTGTTCAACAGTGTGACCTGTCTAATTGCACTGGCCGTCATATTGCCAAAAGTTAACATACCGATTCCATGTCTACTCTATCTATAAACCGATCCTCGGATTTGAGTTCTTAGAAGCCTCAATTTTCATCCGATTTGGCTGAAATTTGGAACAATGGCAGGAGTAGTAGGATCCGAATAGGTCTATAAACAGATATAGCCCCCATATAAACCGATTCCCGGTTTTGATTTTTTCAGTTCTTAGAAGCCTAAATTTTCACTTGATTTGACTGGAATTTGGAACAATGACTTGAGTTATGACTTCCAACGTCCATGTCAAGTATGATGCGAATTGGTCAACAAACCGGTATGACCCCCATATAAACCAATCCCCGGATTTGACTTCTTCAGCCCTTAGAAGCCTAAATTTTCACCTAATTTGGCTGAAATTTGGCCAAAACACCTTTCTTATGACTTACAATATCATTGCCAAGTTTTATCCGAATCGGTCCATATGGTGATATAGGCCCCCCCCCCCTAAGTACTGATATCCCGATATGACTTCTTTTTCGCTTCATGGAAAAATATTTTTTTTTAATCGTGATTCGCAAGTTTTTCCTGAGTCTTGATTTTTCTCGTGAGTCGTGAGTAAAATTTTTGTCTCGTAAGCGAGAGTCGACATAAAAAAGTCGTGCGTGAATAATTTTTTTGTCTCGTGAGCGTTCGTGAGTGTGAGTGCAAAAGTACTCAAGTGCACAGCTCTAGTTGTGCTATCTGCACATTTTTTATAAAGTGTCCGAATCCAAGTGAAGATCCGTAGATCATGGCCCTTTTTCGTTTGTGTAAGTCGTCAACCTTAGAAGAGTTCGTTTATAAACAAACGGGCTCTAAAATCAATGGAAATGGATGGAAAATGAAGATCCGTAGATCATGGCCCTTTTTCGTTTGTGTAAGTCGTCAACCTTAGAAGAGTTCGTTTATAAACAAACGGGCTCTAAAATCAATGGAAATGGAAAGCGTTATTATATCCTCCACCATAGGATGGGGGGTATACTAATTTCGTCATTCTGTTTGTAACTCCTCGAAATATTCGTCTAAGACCCCATTAAGCATATATATATATATTCGATCGTCATGCCATTTTAAATCGAACTAGCCATGTCCGTCCGTCTGTCTGTCGAAAGCACGCTAACTTTCGAAGGAGTAAAGCCAGCTGCATGAAATTTTGCACAAATACTTCTTATTAGTGTAGGTCGGTTGGGATTGTAAATGGGCTATATCGGTCCACGTTTTGATATAGTTGCCATATAAACTGATCGGGGATCTTGACTTTTTGGGCCGCTAGAGGGCACAATTCTTAGCCGATTTGGCTGAAATTTTGCATGAGGTGTTTTATAATGACTTCCAACAACTGTGCTGAGTATGGTTTAAATCGGTCCATATCCTGGTATAGCTGCCATATAAACCGATCTGGGGTATTGACTTCTTGAGCCTCTAAAGGGCGCAACTCCTATCCGGTTTGGTTGAAATTTTGCACGACATATTTTGTTAAGACATCCAACAACTGTATTAAGAATGGTTCAAATCGGTGCAAAACCGGATAAAGCTGCCATATAAACCGATATGGGATCTTGACTTCTTGAGCCACTAGAGGGCGCAATTATTATCCGATTTGGCTGAAATTTTGTAGAACGGCTTCTACTTTGCATGAGGTGTTTTGTTATGACTTCCAACAATTGTATTAAGAATGGTTCAAATCGGTCCATAACCTGATATAGCTGCCATATAAACCGATTTGGGGTCTTGACTTCTTGAGCCACTAGAGGGCGCAATTATTATCCGATTTGGCTGAAACTTTGTAGAACGGCTTCTCTCATGACCTTTAATATACGTGTCGAAAATGGCATGAATCGGTTTATAACCTAATACAGCTCCCCTATAAACCGATTTCCCTATTTTAATTCTTCAGCCCCTAAAGTGCGCAATTCTTACTAGATTTGGCTGAAATTTTATACAATGACTTCTACTATGGTCTCCAATATGAACCATAACTTGATATTGTTCCAATAACATAGCAATTCTTTTCTTTTATCCTTTGTTTGCCTAAAAAGAGATACCGTGGCAAGAGCTCGACAAATGCTCTAAATTTAAAAAAATGTCAGTTATCTCCTGCCGCCGATCTTTCAACGAGGAAGTTGAATAGTTCGAAATGCACTTGATCTGAATGCTGGGTCGCAGATATTTCTAAGGAATTGGCGGATGCGTTACTAGAAAAAATCCTTTCATACTGTAGGTGTGATTGAAAAATTAAGTATGCCTTAAGAGATTCTATAAATCCTTACTTTATTGAAATGGCGAGTAAGCCTACTTAATGCATATATTGTAATAGACCTGTATGCTTAATCCTTATGTGCATGCATATATGTAAGAATGTCCACTAGGTCATAAGGATAGCAGACATGCGATTATTTGACAGTAAACATCCTGTGTATCAGCAGGAATGTGCATTGAAGAGTGTGCGGATGAAGATGTGTTTTGGGGTGTTGTCTACAAGACCTCAAGCAAACATATGCACATATTTGTGTACTGATTTGAATATTTAGCTAAGGATGGACATGCACTTCTACAGCATCTTTGTGTGCCGTTATATAGATTTCCTTTGAGCCATATGTTGCTCTCTGCCTAGTTGCACTATGCCAATTTGGTCTATGCTATGTACATGGTGGACTATGCATGGGAAATAAATAAAATTTTATCAGGTTAAATCTACTAACCTACCTTCAGGAGATGCTTATATCAATTAAATTGAATGAATTTTATGGCAATTTTCTTACCTGTTTTTAAAAATGATTTATCACAAAATTTCCTTAAGGTTATTAGCTTTAGAAGATATTCACAAAAGTTTTAGACCAGGAGAATGTACGTAGCACACATGAACTCAATATGATTTTAATTTGTGTGTCATAAAGACTTTCATTCAATTAAAGTGGTATGGAATAAAAAATATGTATTCAATAAAACTTCAATTATAAAAAATATTTACATTTTAGGAATATCGTTAGCAATCATAAAGTGTTTAAACTTTTTACATGATTAAAGCAATCAATTGGTAATGAAAACTTTTAGGGCAAATCATAATCGTCATTTGAAGAGTAGTTGTAGTAGAATAAGGCTGATAAATGTAGCAGTTTTTTATACACACCACCGAAGGATGGTGTCATTCCGTTTGCACTACATCGAAATATCCATTTCCGACCCTATAAAGTATATATATTCTTGACGATTCTAAGACGATCTAGGCATGTCCGTCCATTTGTCTGTTGATATCTCGCTACAGTCTTTAAAAATAGAGATATTGAGCTGAAACTTTGCACAGATTCTTTTCTTGTCCATAAGCATATATCTTGTCCTTGGATATATCGGACTATATCTTGATATAGCCCCCATATAGACCGATCAGCCGATTTAGGGTCTTAGGCCCATAAAAGCCACATCTATTATCCGATTTTGCTGAAATTTGGGACAGAGAGTTGTGTTAGGTCATTCGACATTCTTCTTCAATTTGGCCCAAATCGGTTCAGATTTGGATATAACTGCTATATAGACCGATCTCTCGGTTTAAGGTTTTGAGCCCATAAAAGACGCCTTTATTGTCCGATGACGCCGAAACTTGGGACAGTGAGTTGTGTTAAGCCACTTGACATACTTCTGCATTATGTCACAGATCGGTCTATATTTGTATATAGCTGCCATATAGACCGATATCTCGATTTAAGGTTTTGGACCCATAAAAGACACATTTATTGTCCGATGTCGCTGAAAATTGGAACAGTGAGTTGTGTTAGGCACTTCAACATTATCCTTTAATTTTGCCCAAATCGGTGTAGATTTTAATATAGCTGCCATATAGACCGATCTCTCGATTTAAGGTTTTGGGTCCATAAAAGACGCATTTATTGACCGATGTCACCGAAATTTGGGGCAGTGAGTTAAGTTAAGCCCCTAGACATATTTTTGCAATTTGACCTAGATCGGTTCAGATTGCCATATAGACCAATCTCTCGATTTAACTCGGTTTAAAGTCTTGGCCCCATAAAAGACGCATTTATAATCCGACTAGCTGACCCGGAACCGCTCCGCTGCGCCTTCTTTTACTGTATATGGAACAAAAGTTTCCTTGGAATATTTATTTTCGACAATTAAAGAGCTTTTAGTGAAATATCATGCTACGAAAACAGTATATCGCTTGACTAACAGTCTGAATCCCATATCTTTATTGGTCTACGAATTTAAGTTTGGATGTAAGGTGTATTCCATTCTTAAAATACTTTATTTCAGCCCGAAATTCTCCTGATATTTGAGTTAGGGGTGTTTTCGGGGGTGAGGTGGTCCCCCAGACACTTGGCCCTGAAAAAATATCAGCATCGTGCTCTTCTCTCAGATATCATTTATTTAAACCCCATATTGCCATTGGTTTAGGGGAGTTCACACGATGAGGCGTCCCCCAAACACATGGCCCCAAAATAGGTTATCAAATTCGTTTTCTAATCTCAAATACCTTTCATTTGAGCCACACATTGGCATGGTCGAAAAATGTTTACCCTTTGGGGGAAGGGGTGATGCCTAAAATATATGGTCTAACATTTGGATATCAAATTCGTATTCTACTCCCTAATACCTTTATTTGAGCCCCATGTTGCGATGGTCCGTAAAAAATTTGTGTTTTTGGGGTATTTTGGGAAAGGGGTAGACCTCAAGAAAATTGGTCCCGAAAGTGGGTATCATTTCTTGCTCTACCCCCCAATTCCTTTCATTTAAGCCCCACATTGACATGGTCGGTAAATATGCCCAATTTAGGGGTACACTTAGCCCTGAAAATATATCAGCAACGTGCTCTATTCTCATATATCTATATATCATTTATTTGAACCCCATATTGCCATTGCTCTCAAAATTGGATATCAAACTCGTTTTCTGATCTCTAATACCATTTACTTATTGAAAAAGCCAGCAAATATGTCAGGTTTGGGGTATGGGCCCTAAAAACTATGAATATCGAGCTCCACTGTCTTGAAGGCCCGAATTGTCTTGGTGAGCAAATACGTTTTGCTTGGGGGTTGTTATGGTGATGGATCCCCTAGACAGTTGTTCCCGAATGTTGATGTCAGATTCATGGTCTACTCCCAAATACCCTTCATTTTAACTCCATTTTTCCTTAGTCGGCAAACATGACCGGTTTGGGGAGTGTTTTTTGGGGATGGGGCGGCCACTCAGTGACTTGGCTTTGAAAATATATATCAGATTTGTGTTCTACTCTAAAATACCTCTAATTTGAGCCTCATATTGCAATGGTCAATAAATACTTCCCATTTGGTGTTATGGGGGTAGGATAGCCCCATAGACACTTTCCCCGAACATTGATATCAGATTCGTGCTTTACTTTCAAAGACCTTTCATTTGAGTCCCATATTGGGGGTTGTTTTGGGAAAGGGATTGACCCCCAGAAACTTTGTAGCAAATTTGAATATCAGATTCGTATTTTACTCGCAAATATCTTTTATTTGAGTCCCATATTGCCATGGTCGGTAAATATGTCCGACTTAGGGGTGTTTTGGGGGTTGGGGTGGTGCCCCAAACACTTGGTCCGACAATTGGATATCAGATACGTTTTCTTATCCTAAATACCTTTCATTTGAGTCCCATATTGTCGTGATTGGTGTATATATATAATTGGTAGGTTTTGGGGTGGGGCGCCCACCTAGGATAAAAATTTTTGTTTGTAGGTTACTATTAGAAAGCACACAAAATTTCGCTTAAATCGCACCACCCATCTCTGAGATTTGGCGTTTCTGAAAATTAGGGTAAGGGGGAGGGTCCGCTCCCCCTTCAGATATCAAAAAATGTAGTACCCTATTTTCACCACGGGATCATTATGCACCATCTGTGAAAATTTCAAGAAAATCGGTTCAGTCATTTCTGAGTCTATAAGGAACACACAAACAAACAAACACAAATCGATTTTTATGTATAAGATTTCACTGAAATTTGACACATTGACATATGTTAGGCTTTTCGACATGCGTATCGTATATGGTTCAGATCGGTTTATTTTTAGATATAGCTACTAAAAAGACCAATATTTTGCTATACACAATTTAACAATGACTTGTATTTATTAGTATTAGGTCCAAAACGGAATATATTTCGATATAGCAGCTATGAGACATAAGCAATGCATTTTTCACCGGATTTTGAGGAAATGTGGTTTACATATATACCTGAGGTGGTGGGTATCCAAAGTTCGGCCCGGCCGAACTTAAAGCCTTTTTACTTGTTTTTCTTGTTTTTGTCAATTTTGGTCCACGGCGAATAAAAGATTCCTTAGGAACGCCTTAGGTGAGGTGAAGTTGCCCGCTCACTTCCCAGCGCGCTTTTGTAGATTGACTTTTTCTTCTTACCTCTATACTTCTTTAGTCCTTTAATCCGAGATTGTTACTTGTCCTTTGGCTTTTCTAGATCATCTTAGGCTAGAATATCGCTTATTCAGTTATTTTGAAGTTGGTAAAGCCTCTACGTATATTGTTGGTGGCAATTTCTGTGCCAACATTTTTTTGCGAATGTACCCTTTATGCTTCAAGTCTCTAGAAATCATTCATTAACGTTGGAGTACTGCTTATAACTGTCGTCTTGTTTTTAACCATAACATCTACTATTTGTACCATGCTTTCAGAAGGAAGTATGTTAGGCTTTAGTGATTAGGGAATCGACACTGCTCTGTTATCATAGCCTTGAAGAATGTATGAGCACCTGAGCTGGAAAAATCCTTGAAATGAACTTTTAATTGCTCACGTTCTCTTCAGTAAGACCAATGTCTTTGCAATGCAATTAGGCTACATCTTCAATGACCATCCATCGAATTACATCTTTTTTTATTCAGTGGAGTATAAATCGTTATAGAAGTGAGAATAAGTTACTTAAATCTCCTGTTTTATTGGTTGAAATGCTCTTTCCCTCATTAACAATAAAAATATCCCTCAAGCACTGTATGTAAAAATGGCTCCCCTTCGGTACGTGTTGACCACAAGTCCTGTTACAAATACATACAAACAAGCTGCTTATGAAACACACAACAACAACAACTTCCGTAATGGAATTTGAATTCTTTTATCGACAGCAATCAAAGTCATAATGACATCGTCACGCTTTCGTTCTGTTCACTGTTGTTGTTATTGTTCTTGCTGTTGTTTTAATAATTAAATGAAGAACATCAACAGCTAATGGCTAACCACAACACATGTCATGGTCAGAGAATACCCAACCAAGTAATTGCAAACAGCCCAGAAACACAAATGCATAGTGGTCAAAACAGCGAAAAAGGGCGGTTTTTTTGCCTCGGTGGAGACCACCGAGACGAAGAGGTTAACATGACCACAAATGATGCCGAACGCATGGGTTCAAATCCCAGCGAGAACATCAGAACCAATTTTCCCTTTACTAATGCTGATGAATGTTACAAGGTGTGTAGTTATGCGGCACGCCATTCTGACTCGGCATACGAAATTAGGTCCCTTATTATTGAGCTAAAACTTTAATCGGACTGCACTCTTTACATTCCTGGTACCTAATGGAGTGTTCATGGGAAAATTTATATTTATTATATTGGGTTGCCCAAAAAGTAATTGCGGATTTTTTAAAAGATATACTTTTTTTACACTTTTTTTCTAAAGCAAGCTAAAAGTAACAGCTGATAACTGACAGAAGAAAGAATGCAATTACAGAGTCACAAGCTGTGAAAAAATTTGTCAACGCCGACTATATGAAAAATCCGCAATTACTTTTTGGGCAACCCAATATTACAATAAAATAGGTATTTAACTAAACTGACTTTTAAAAGTTATATTAATTTCTGGGAGAAGGAAAAAACAACAAATCAGAAGACTCAGAATCAAGTACATGGGGGAACACTCCACCCAAAAACACCTTCAAACGGTTTTGCAGAACAATAGGTTGTTGTTGTAGCCACATGTGAAAATAGCGACCCTCGTCAAGCTCCATAGGTGAGGAAGATCATTCCGGTCCATAGGACCATTCGCCGCGGGAACGTTATGGCTATTGGTTATTTAAATGCACCAATGACTCGCCTTGTCATATCGTGTATCACAGCCACTCAGTATTTAAGCAAGACCCCGTGACGGCTGGCCTCTCACTGAGAATCTCACCGGCTGGAATTGCAGCTACTCCGTATACGAAGCATTCCGCAACCTGTGGACGTGCCCGGTAGCTCCCCGCTGAGCTTCTTGTGATGACGATAAACATCACACATATCGGAGCTCAGAGTTCTAACCCGTATGGTGCTCATAGTCATCCCGTGCCGGGAGACCAATAGGTATAGCGAATAAAATGAGATGTATTTATGGGAAAAGTGCGAATTTGATAAAAAGGGAAAGGCGGCAGGGTGTCAAAAAACTGCCAAAATAAGTATTAAGGGGGAACTCGGATTATAAATGCGCCTTTTATGGGGCCAAGACTTAAAACCGAGAGATCGGTCTATATGGCAGCTTTATCTAAATCTGGACCGATCTGAGCCAAATTAAAGAAGAATGTCGAAGACCCTAACACAACTCACTATCCTAAATTTCGGCAAAATCGGACAGTAAATGCGTCTTTTATGAGCCCAAGACCTTAAATCGAGAGATCGGTCTATATGGCAGCTATCACCAAATCTGGATCGATCTGGAAATCTCTTCTTCTCGAACTTCCAAAACTGGAAGAAGGATGTCAAAGGGCCTAACGTTACCCACTGTCCCAAATTTCAGCAAATTAGGATAATAAATGTGGCTTGTATGGGTCTTAGACCCTAAATCGGCGGATCGGTCTATATGGGGGCTATATCAAGATATAGTCCGATATAGCCCATCTTCGAACTTAACCTGATTATAGACAAAAACGAATCTGTGCAAAATTTCATCACAATATCTCTATTTTTAAAGACTGTAGCGTGATTTCAACAGATAAGCGGACAGACGGACGGACATGGCTAGATCGTCTTAGATTTTTACGCTGATCAAGGATATATATACTATATAGCGTCGGAAATGAATATTTCGACGGAATGGCAAAATGAATAAACCCCCATCCTTCGGTGGTGGGTATAAAAATTAAACTATTGCGCTTTGTTTGTTAGTTTGTTTGTCCGTGCTGAACTGATATTCATGAAATTTTCATAGATGGTCGAGTTTGAGCCCCCGGTGAAAATAGGGTACTTCATGATTGATTTAAGTGAAATTTTTTATGGTACCCCAACTTAGTGTGTAATCCTTTATGCTGAAGACTCTTGAGAGGTTGGTAGAAACATGTCTTTGGACAAAGATCCCTGGAGATCGCCTGTCGCGGCAGCAGCATGCATATTTCTTTTACTTTAAATGGTTATGACAGAATATTTGTTCCACCAGCTGAACGTAGAATAGCGTTCCAAGCGCCTCAATCTTCTGCGCTCATTCTAAAATCTCTGACACCAAGTTTCGATGTGTCGTCCACCACTTGATCTTTCTATCGGGCTTTTGGTCTACCCGGTTTGCGTGTACCACCGTGTTTGTCTTCGAAAGACTTCTTTGCTGAAGCTTCTTCATCCATTCTGACAACATGACCTAGCCAACGCAGCCGTTGTATTTTGATGCGTGTAACTATGCTATCGCCGTCATACTCCATTATCGCAAACTGTTCCCTATATATTTTACGAAGAATCTCTCTCTCAAATACCCCAAGCACTGCCTCATCTGCTTTCACAAGTACCCATGCTTCAGAACCACATAACAGCACGGGTAGCATCAGTGTATGGTATAGTGTAATCTTCGTCTGTCGAAAGGTGGCCTTGTTGCTAAACTGCTTACTTAATCCAAAGTAGCATCTGTTTGCGGGTATTATTCTTCGCTTAATCTCAAAACTAGTGAGAAAGTTACCGACTGTCTCAAAGTTGTGGTTCCCAACTTTCTCCATTTGCTTTGTCTGCTCGGTTGTGCAAGGCTTTTTGGAAGTTGAAACCATCCATTTTGTCTTATCTCCATTTGCTGCCAGACCCATTTTCACTGACTCTCTTTCGATTCTTTCAAAGGCTGCAGTTACTACTTCCGGTGACCGACCTATGATATCGATGTCGTCGGCATAGGCGAGTAGCATGTGTTCACTTGTGATTAGTGTGGCATATCTATTCACATCTGAATCTCGTATAATCTTCTCCAACAGGATATTAAAGACATTACACGATAGGATGTCTCCTTGTCTGAATCCTCGTTTGGTATTAAATGATTCGGAGAGGTTCTTTCCTATTCTTACTGAGGAGCACATATCAGCAAGTGTCATTCTGCAGAGTCTTATTTATTTTTGGGGGGATATCAAACTCAGACATGGCTTGAAATAGTTTTGAACGTAAAGGAGTATCGAAGGCGGCTTTGTAGTCAACAAAGAGATGGTTGGTGTTGATTTGTACTTCTCGGGTCTTTTCCAGGATTTGGCGCAGTGTAAATATCTGGTCTAGGGTGGATTTACCAGGTCTAAAGCCGCATTGATAGGGCCCAATTATCTCATTGACTTTAGGTTTTAATCTTTCACACAGTACGCTCGAGAGTATCTTGTATGCGATGGGGAGGAGACTTATTCCTCTGTAGTTGGCACATTCCGTCTTGTCTTCTTTCTTGCGTACGGGACATAGTATGCTGAGGTTCCAATCGTAGGGTGAACGTTCTTCTAGCTAGATTGCGCAGATAAGCTGATGCATACGCCTTATCATCGTGTCGACTTCAGTCTTAAATAGTTTAGCGGGTAACCCGTCGGCTCCTGCTGCCTTGTTGTTCTTTAGTCGGGTCACTGCTACTTTGACCTCATTCTGTCTAGGACGATTGATTCTGCGGTATCCTCTTCGCCGCCAACGTCGGACACTAGCAGTTGGGTAAAATGTTCTTTCCATATCCTCAACGGGAAAGCCGTGACCGCCATGGTGGACCCAAGATCTGGTTGGTCTAAGTAAGGGTTGCGGAAAACTTTTCAACGAGGTGAAAGCCACAAGGGCACCACTGGAATGGAATGTCAATAAGGTTGAGTTAAGAAAATACAAGGGCGAGTTGAGAAAGGCTCAGAACAAACCTTGGGTGGAATTCGGCAGCTGCGTGGAGGATACATCTGAGGCCTCTAGGCTAAGGAAGATCCCGTGGAATTCTGCAGCCGCGTGAAGGATACATCTGAGGCCTCTAGACTAAGGAAGATCCCTTCATCGAAATGTATTACGGAAGGATTCATTCAGAAGACAGAGAATGCATGGACAATGTCTAATGAAGAGACAGTAGAACTATTCGTTGACACACATTTCCCGCGAAACTCTCCAATGGACAACGTGGCACCAGACGAGCTTGTCACAGATATGCATTTGCCGCAGGTTGTTGGGCAAATTGTGAGCCGTATCTGAGCCGAAAATACTTTGGGTGATAAAAATTTTCGACTCCTTTAAATCGGCAGGCCCTGTTGATGTATCACCGGTTGAATTACAAGCTGTGTCCGATTGAGTGTCTCCTTGGTTTTGGGAGATATATTATGCTTGTATCAGAATGTCATATATACCTGTGGAATGGAGGGACACGTAGGTCATTTGCATTCCAAAAGTAGGGAAACCGTACCACACGAAGGCAAAAGATTTTCGTTCTATAAATCTGTCATCTTTTATGCTGGAGACTCTAGAGAGGTTGATAAAACACATCTTGGGGCAAAGATCTCTAGAGATCACCTGTCTCGGCAGCAGCATGAATATCGCAAGGGCAAGGCAACTAAAACAGCCCTTAACGACTGCGTTCATTGATACGAGAGAAATATCCCATGTTCCTTAAGGGAATGTTCACCGAAAATTTAGTAGACCTAGTACTCTCATCATCTGTCATCCTGATATGACTTTTTTATACCCACCACCGAAGGATGTGGGTATATTCATTTTGTCATTCCATTTGCAACACACATCGAAATATCCATTTCCGATCCTATAAAGTATATATATTCTTGATCAGCGTAAAAGTCTAAGACGATTTAGCCATGTCCGTCCGTCCGTCTTTCGAAATTACGCCACAGTCTTTAAAAATAGAGATATTGAGCTGAAACTTTGCACAGATTCTTTTTTTGTCCATAAGCAGGTTAAGTTCGAAGATTGGCTATATCGGACTATATCTTGATATAGCCCCCATATAGACCGATCCGTCGATTTAGAGTCTTAGGCCCATAAAAGCCACATTTATTATGCGATTTTGCTGAAATTTGGGACAGTGAGTTGTGTTAAGCCCTTCGACATTCTTCTTCAATTTGGCCTAGATCGGTCCAGATTTGGTTATAGTTGCCATATAGACCGATCTCTCGATTTAAGGTTTTGGGACCATAAAAGGCTCATTTAATATCCGATTCTGCCAAAATTTGGGGCAGTGAGTTGTGTGAGGCCCTTCGACATCCTTCTTCAATTTCACTCAGATCGGTCCAAATTTGGGTTTAGCTGCCTTATACACCGATCTCTCGTATTAAGGTCTTGGGCCCATAAAAGGCGCTCCAAATCGGACCATATTTCAATAAAGCTGCTAAGGGGGCATAAATAATGCATTTTTCATCAGATTTTGACAAAAGGTGGTTTATCATTGAGCTTAAACTTGAATCGGACTACACTCATTGATATGTGAGAAGTTTGCCCTTGTTCCTTCGTGGAATGTTCATGTGCAAAATTTGCATTGGTTTACATATATACCCGAGGTGGTAGGTATCCAAAGTACGGGCCGGCCGGACTTAAAGCCTTTTTACTTGTTAATATCTAGAAACCTCATTAATTTGCCCATGTGATGTTATCCCGATAATTTTTTTTTGAATTTTAAGCACACTACATGATGATGGATACTAAGGGCTCGTTCCAGCTGTATTTAATCCTTTGTTACGCATTGCATCTTTCTACCCCCTTTAAAAAGTGTTTCAATCAATTGTAATTTTTATTTCACTGTGCGACTTCACTGCTCCATTGATATACACATGGCAGAAACAAGAAGCACCTTGCTTGGTCAATCGTTGTCATTCAACAACGACCACGGACGCACACACTCCACCAATTGCCCTTTAAATGTGCTGTGTGTTAAATGTTCTACGCCAAATGAACGAACGTGATACAAGCCCGTAAATAAAATTAACAACTAGTACGAATGCAGATGAGCTCAATTTAAATGGGGAAATAACGATGTGTGTATGTTTTGGTCTGAGTGGGTGAATATTTGTACACACATACACACACAGAGGCATACAATCAGACATACGTGTTCAGGATCGCCAACGTATGAACGATTACCAATTGAGGTATTATGTCGTAGCTGTGGTTGCTGCCTCTACCGTAGCTTATGACGAACGTGTCCAGGGACTGGCATTTCTCTGCCCACGCATACCACGACACAGTCAGAATCGCATGCGTATGTGTTTGTTTGGCTTTGTAGGTATATACATAATAATTATTATTACGAATTAATTGCTTAATTAACAATGCTGCTCAATTAAATAACGAAAGTTTAATTGTCAATCGCTACGGTTTTAATTCTCTTTAATAGGAGGCATATCTTAGGTCATCACCGGGCATTGATGTCCATGAGGAATTGAAGTCATAGCAGATATATTTTGTGCTAATGGGAGGAAATTTATCACTGTTGCATACGTAGCATTATATTGAGAAACTTAGGAGAGCATTTTCTTATATTATAGAGCATAACCCGCTTTTTAAGCTTTTGGCCCTACAAAAGAACACTTTTAGTACAATAATAGCAGAGTTGGTAACAAGCTCAAATTACCAGGGAAGGGATCGCGGGTATTATGTTTTTTTTCAAGCCTTAACAGCATGCTGAACAGCTACAACGTTTTGTAGAGAAGTTTAGGAAGTTAGATGAAATGGAAAGGAAAAAGTGAGACATTACCGAAAGTCAATTTTGGATAGGTTAGTTTAGGTTAAACAAGTAAAAAGGCGTTAAGTTCGGTCGGCCGAACTTTGGATACTCATCACCTTGGGTATCTATGTAAACCACCTTTTGTCGTAATCCGGTGAAAAATGTATAATTTATGCCTCCCTAGCAGCTATACCGAAAAACGATCCGATTTGGAACAAATTCGATACGGAGATTGAGTGGTCTAATAAGTACAAGTCATTGTTCAATTTTGTAGAACAAAATATTGGTCTTTTAGGTAGCCATAGACCGATATGAACCATACACGACACGGATGTGTCAAATTTCACCAAAATCGGATTATAAATGTGCCAAAACTTTAAATATGTGGCCAAAACCTTAAATCGAGTGATCGGTCTATATGGCACCGTTCTGTGACATCTCACTGTCCCAAATTTCGGCAGAATCGGACAGTAAATGCGCCTCTTATGATCCCAAAACTTTAAATCTAGAGATCGGTCTATATGGCAGCTATATCCAATTATGGACCGATCTGAACCATATTGCAGATGGATGTCGTATGTCATAACACAACTCACTGTCTTAAATTTCAGCTAAATCGGATAATAAATGTGCCTTTTATGGGCCCAAGACCCTAAATCGGAGGATCGGTCTAATGGCAGCTATATCCAAATATGGACCGATCTGAGTAAAATTGAAGAGGGATGTCGAAGGGCTTAACACAACCCACTGTCCCAAATTTCAGCAAAATCCGAAAATTAATGTGGCTTTTATGGCCCTAAGACCCTAAATCGGAGGATCTGTCTATATAGCAGCTATATCCAAATCTGAACCGATCTGAGCCAAATTGACGATGGATGTCGAAGGGCCTAACGCAACTCACTGTCCTAAATTTCAGCAAAATCGAATAATAAATGTGGCTTTTATGGGCCTAATAACCTAAATCGGAGTATCGGTCTATACGGCAGCTATACCCAAATCTGAACCGATCGGAGCCAAATTAACGATGAATGTCGAAGGGCCTAACACAACTCACTGTCCTAAATTTCAGCAAAATCAGATAATAAATGTGGCTTTTATGGGCCTAATAACCTAAATCGGAGTATCGGTCTATATGGCAGCTATATCCAAATCTGAACCGATCTGAGCCAAATTGACGAAGGATATCGAGGGGTCTAACATAACTCACTGTCCGAAATTTCAGCAAAATCGGATAGTAAATGTGGCTTTTATGGGCCTAATACCCTAAATCGGCGGATAGGTCTATATGGCAGCTATATCCAAATCTGAACCCATCTGAGCCAAATTGACGAAGGATGTCGAGGGGCCTAACACAACTCACTGTCCGAAATTTCAGCAAAATCGGATAATAAATGTGGCTTTTATGGGCCTAATACCCTTAATCGGCGGATAGGTCTATATGGGGGCTATATCAAGATATAGTCCGATTTAGCCTATCTTCGAACTTAACGTGCTTATGGACAAAGAAAGAAACTGTGTAAAGTTTCAGCTCAATATCTCAATTTTTATACCCACCACCGCAGGATAGGCGGTATATTAATTTAGTCATTCCTTTTGAAACACAACGAAATATCAATTTCCGACCCTACAAAGTATATATATTTTGGATCGGCGTAAAATTCTAAGACGATTTAACTATGTCCGTGTGTCTGTCCGTCCGTCTGTTGTAATCACTCTAAAGCCTTCAAAAATTGAGATATTGAGCTGAAATTTGGCACAGATACGCCTTTTTATGCACGCTGGTAAAGTTTTTGAATGGGCCTAATCGGACCATATTTGGATATAGCTGCTATATAGACCGATTTTCCAATAAAGGGTCTAATGCCCATAAAAACTTTATTTTTCATCCGATTTTCCTGAAATTTGCAACAGTGAGTAGTTTAAGGCTTCCCAACAATTGACCTAAATATGGTGCAGATAGGACTATATTTAGATATAGCTACCATATAGACCGATCTCCCGATAAAGGGTCTGAAGACCATAAAAGCTTTATTTATTTTGGGTTATTTTAAGCCTCCCGACATCTCACGTAAATATGGATCAAATCGGACTATATTTAGATATAGCTGTCATATAGACCGATCTGCCGATAAGGGGTATGAAGGCCATAAAAGCTTTAATTTTTACCCGATTTCGCTGAAATTTGAAACAGTGAGTAGGTTAAAACCTCCCAACATCCGACCTAAATATGATTCTGATCGGACTATGTTTAGATATAGCTGTCATATAAACCGATCTGCCGATAAAGGGACCATAAAAGCTTTATTTATTACCCGATTTCGCTGAAACTGTGAGTTTTTCTGAGCTTCACGATATCCGACCTTAATATGCTTCAGATCGGTTTATAATTGGATATATCTGCCAAAAAGACTAATATTTTGTTCTACAAAATTGAATAGTGACACATATATTAGACCACTCAATGTCCGTGCCGAATTTGGGTGCATAATTTATCCAATTTTCACCGGATTGTGACGAAAGGGGATTTACATATATACCCGAGGTGGTGAGTGTCCAAAGTTCGGCCCGGCCGAACTTAAAGCCTTTTTACCTGTTCATTTTCAAGTTTTCTTGTCAGTTGTCTGGCGTTGGAAGCCATCAATACAACTTCTAAAGGGTGCACAGAATCATGTGTAGGCCTTGGGAGTAGTGCAATTGTGTAGACAAAAAATCATTACACAAGCACATGCATTGGGAAAGAAACAGCTAGGGGACAGGATTGTCGATATGCGGCCCTTGAAGTCATCCCAACCAATATGGTTGGAAATTCTTCTAACCAAAGACGAAACGCTTGCCATAGTGTTTGGTGTGTGTGTGTGGTGATCTCTGCTTTTCCTTTTCCATTGCAGAAAAATCTCCTATCGTTAAGCTCGTCTCGAAAGAGAAACAAACGAGAAAGACCTTTTATGTTTTGGGACACTCTAATGTATATTCAATACATTTAACATAGAAGAAACGAATAATGTGTCATTGACTCTTTGCGTTTAAAGTAAAAGAAATATAGTTGATGGCAAAAGTATGAGTATCTGCGGGTGCCGTTTTAAACATTTCTCTGTTGGAAATGCCTTTTATTCGCTACTTTTTCAGTTCCTTGTATTTCCAAGCGCATGTCTTTGATTAATGGTTAAATGTTGCAAATTGCTGGGGTAAGTAAATGCAAAATGCATTTTTAAGTCGCTAGAGTGATATATCGTATAACTAATATTAGGTTTCTTTTTTTTCATTGAATACCTAAATGCTTTCATAATGGAATTTTGTATATGTCACCATCTATTAGGGTTGGGTCTTGGAAATATAATAAAAAACAGAGTATTACGTAGCAAATTAAATGGAATTTAGTGGGCGTTTCCGACAAGTGTCATTGCCACAACTTGAGTAGTCAATCTAAGTTTATGGAAAAATTTACAACACACTTTCTGAATGACAAATATATTTATTAACACTGACAAGGAATGGATGACTATTAATTTGAGTGGGCGATGTTTGAGGAATACTGCTCATGGTCTATGAAAAAAGTGAAAATATTACCAAAGTATTTCTATGAAGTTCTTAAAAATTAGTTTAGGATTTGAGTTGTTACTTACATACATACGAGGGTAGTCGAGACATCTATATATATATAAAAATGAATTTGTGTTTGTTTGTATGTTTGTTTGTTTGTTTGTGGGTTTGTAAAGGGTGATTTTTTTGAGGTTAGGATTTTCATGCATTAGTATTTGACAGATCACGTGGGATTTCAGACATGGTGTCAAAGAGAAAGATGCTCAGTATGCTTTGACATTTCATCATGAATAGACTTACTAACGAGCAACGCTTGCAAATCATTGAATTTTATTACCAAAATCAGTGTTCGGTTCGAAATTTTGACAAATTTTGTTCAGCGATGAGGCTCATTTCTGGTTGAATGGCTACGTAAATAAGCAAAATTGCCGCATTTGGAGTGAAGAGCAACCAGAAGCCGTTCAAGAACTGCCCATGCATCCCGAAAAATGCACTGTTTGGTGTGGTTTGTACGCTGGTGGAATCATTAGACCGTATTTTTTCAAAGATGCTGTTGGACGCAACGTTACGGTGAATGAACACATTTCGAACCGAACACTGATTTCGGTAATAAAATTCAATGAATTGCAAGCGTTGCTCGTTAGTAAGTCTATACATGATGAAATGTCAAAGCATACTGAGCATCTTTCTCTTTGACACCATGTCTGAAATCCCACGTGATCTGTCAAATACTAATGCATGAAAATCCTAACCTCAAAAAAATCACCCTTTAAATTTGTTTGTTCCGTATAGATTCAAAAAACGGCTAAACCGATTTCTTTGAAATTTTTACAGATTGTGGGGAATGGTCCGGGAGGAACAATAGGCTATATAATTTTTTTATATCGCATTGGGTGCGAACCCCAAAAGTACCAGCCAAAAATAAAAGTGGACCGATTGGGACAATATGGGACTTAAATGAAAGGTATTCAAGAGTAGAGTACAAATCCATAGAAAAAATTGGGTCCTGAAACCCCATAAAGTATATATACTCTTGATCGTCATGTCATTTTAAGCCGATTTAGCCATATCCGTCCGCCCGGCCGTCTGTCTGTCGAAGCACGCAATCATTCGAAGCAGTAAAGCTAGCCGCTTGAAATTTTGCACAAATGCTTTTTATTAGTAGGTCGGTTAGTATTGTAAATGGGTTAAAATGTGTAAATGTTTTGATATAGCTGCCATATAAACCGATCTTGGGTCTTGATTTCTTGAGCCTCTAGAGGGCGCAATACTCGTCCGATTTGACTGAAATTTGGCACTTGATGTTTTGGTATCACTTCCAAAAACATCGCTAAGTATGGTTAAAATCGGTCCATAACCTGATATAGTTGCCATATAAACCGATCTTGGGTCTTGACTTCTTGAGCCTCTGGAGGGAGCAATTCTCATCCAGTTTGACTGAAATTTCGCATGAGGTGTATGTTATGACTTTCATTTACTGTGCTAAGTATGGCGCAAATCGGTACATAACGTAATATAGCTGCCATATAAACCGATTTGGGATCTTGAGGTCTTGAGCCTCTAGAGGGCGCAATTCTTACCCGATTTGGCAGAAATTTTGTACAACGGCTTCTCTCATGACCTTCAATGTACGTGTTTAATGTGGTCTGAATCGATCAATAGCTTGATACAGCTCCTATATAAACCTATCTCCCGATTTTGCTTCTTGAGCCCCTACAAGGCACAATTCTTATCTGAATGAACTGAAATTTTACACAATGACATCTGCAATGTTCAGCATTCATTTATGGTCCGAATCGGACTACAACTTGATATAGCTCCAATAGCATAACAGTACTTATTCAATATTCTTTGTTTGCCTAAAAAGAGATACCGCGCATAGAACTCGACAAATGCGATCCATGGTAAAGGGTATATAAGATTCGGCCCGGCCGAACTTAGCACGCTCTTACCTGTTTCTTTTTTTCGATTCTATCCCACAGTGCATAGCCTTTCTATGGAAAATGCCCCAAAATCAGTAAGCATCCTCTAACGAACCCATGGTACGGCCAGGTATGCCGAGATGCTACAGAAGCTAAGAAAACGAAATTCAGAGCAACCCTGTAGGCAATGGCAACAAGCCAACGCTAATGAATGGTATCGGGAGAAAAGGCAAGGGAAGAAATGTGAATAAGGCAGAAATGGAAAGATAGCAGGAGTCGCCGGGTTGTCAGCTGAATTTTTTAAGGTCGGAGGCGACACGCTGATGAGATATATGTATTTTAAATAGATATTGAAAAGTAGTGGCGACAAGGATACCTTGGCACTAATTACTGATGAAAAGCTCCACGTAGTAGAATGAGGACTGCGTAGCCTAACGTAGAATAGCGTTCCAAGCGCCACGATCTACTGCGCTCATTTTATAATCTCTGACACCAAGTTTCGAGGTGTCTCCCATCACTTGATCTTTCCATTGGGCTTTTGGTTGTCCCGGTTTGCGTGTACCACCGTGTTTGCCTTCAAAAGACATCGTCGCTGGAGTTTCTTCAGCCATTTTGACTACATGACCAACGGAGGCATTGTATTTTGATACGTGTAACTATGCTATCGTCGTCATACAACTCGTGGTTTCTACAAGGCCTATATTCTCCATTAACGCAAACTGGTCCATATATATTACAAAGAATCTTTCTCTCGAATGCACCAAGCACTGCCTCATCTGCTTTCACAAATACCCATGCCTCAGAATCATATAACAACACGGGTAGTATCAGTGTTTTGTATATTGTAATCCTCGTCTGTCGAGAGGTGGCCTTGTTTCTAAACTACTAACTTAGTCCAAAGAAGCATTTGTTTGCCAGTATTATTCTTCGCTTAATCTCAAAACTGGTGTCATTCGTTTCGATTACGGCGGTGTCGAGGTAGATAAAGTTACTGAATATCTCATAGTTGTGGTTCCCAATTTTCTCCATTTTCTTTATCTGCTCTGTTGTATAAGTTGTTTTGGGAGTTGATACCATCCATTTCGTCTTATCTCCATTTACCGCCAGTCCCATTTTCACTGACTCTCTTTCGATTCTTTCAAAGGCTGCAATTACTACTTCCGGTGACCGACCTATGATGTCGATGTCGTCGGCATAGGCGAGTAGCATGTGTACTCTTGTGATTAGTGTGTCATATCTATTCACATCTGCATCTCGTATAATCTTCTCCAGCAGGATATTAAAGAGATCACACGATAGGCTGTCTCCTTGTCTGAAACCTCGTTTGGTATTAAATGATTCGGAGATATTCTTTCCTATTCTTACTGAGGAACGCGTATCAGCAAGTGTCATCCTGCAGAGTCTTATTAATTTTGCAGGGATACCAAACTCAGACATGGATTGAAGTACCTTTGAACGTAAAGGACTATCGAAAGCGGCTTTGTAGTCAACAAAGAGATTGTAGGTGTTGATTTGTCCTTCTCGGATCTTTTCCAGGATTTGGCGCAGTGTGAATATCTGGTCTAGGATGGATTTACCAGATGTAGAGGAGCATTGATAGGGCCCAATTATCTCATTGACTTTAGGTTTTAATCTTTCTCACAGTACGCTCTAGAGTATCTTGTATGCGATGGGGAGGAGACTTATTCTTCTGTAGTTGGCATATTCCGTCTTGTCTCCTTTCTTGTGTACGGGGCATAGTATGCTGAGGTTCCAATCATCGGGTATGCGTTCTTCTAGCCAGATTGCGCAGATAAGCTGATGCATACGCCTTATCAGCGTGTCGCCTCCGGTCTTAAAAAGTTCAGCGGGTAACCCGTCGGCTCCTGCTGTCTTGTTGTTCTTTAGTCAGGTCACTGCTACTTGGACCCCATTCGGACTAGGAGGTAAACATTCTATAGCATCATCAGAGATTGGTTCTGCGGCATCCTCTTCGCCGCCAACATCGGACACTAGCAGTTGGGTAAAATGTTATTTCCATATCCTCAGCATGTATCTGTGCTAGTTACCAGATTTCCTTCTTTGTCTCCCGAAGCCATCAGTTTGATGTTTTATTCTTTGGTAGAATTTCCGTACTTTATTCTGACTCCTGTACATCTCAATTCACTCACACTCACGTCTTTCCATTTCCTTTTTATACCCACCACCGAAGGATGGGGGTATATTAATTTTGTCATTCCGTTTGCAACACATCGAAATATTCATTTCCGACCCTATAAAGTGTATATATTATTGATCACCGTAAAAGTCGAAGACGATCTAGCCATGTCTGTCCGTCTGTCCGTCTCTCCGTCTGTCCGTCTGTCTGTTGAAATCACGCTACAGTCTTCAAAAATAGAGATATTGAGCTGAAATTTTGCACAAATTCTTTTTTTGTCCATAAGCAGGTTAAATTCGAAGATGGGCTATATCGGACTATATCTTGATATAGGTCCCTTATAGACCGGTCCGCCGATTTAGGGTCTTGGGCCCATAAAGTCACATTTATTATCCGATTTTGCTGAAATTTGGGACAGTGAGTTCAGTTAAGCCCCTCGACATATATGTCATAATCTGCAATATGGCACAGATCAGATGTGGATACAGCTGCCATATAGAACGATCTCTCGATTTATGGTTATGAACCCATAAAGACGCATTTATTGTCCGATTTTGCCGAAATTTTGGACAGGAAGTTGTGTTAGGTCCTTCGATATCTTTCTGCAATTTGGCCCAGATTGGTCCAGGTTTGGATATAGCTGTCATGTAGACCGATCTCTCGATTTAATGATTTGGGCCCATAAAAGGCGCATTTATTGTCCGATGTCGCCGAAATTTGGGACAGTATTTTAAATTAAGCTCTTCGACATATTTCTGCAATTTGGCCTAGATCGATCAAGATTTGCATATTGCAGCCATATAGACCGATATCTCGATTTAAAGGGGATCCGTTTTTACTATACATTTGTTTCTACTCTAAAATACCTCTTATTTGAGCCTCATCTTGCAATGGTCAGCAAATACTTCCTATTTGGGTTGGGTAATGGGGGTGGGGTGGCCTCACAGATACTTTTCCCGAACATTCATATCAGATTCGTGCTTTACTTTCAAAGACCTTTCATTTGAGTCCCATTTTGCTATGGTCGTAAATTTATCTTCTTAGGGGTATGTTCACGGGGATGGGCGGCCCCCCAAACACTTGGCCATGCTCAAATACCTTTTATTTAAGCTTCATATTGCCATGGTCAGTAAATAAGTCCAGTTTGGGGGTTGTTTTGGGAAAGAGGTGGACCCATAGAAACTTTGTCCCAAATTTGGATATCAGATTCGCATTTTACTCGCAAGCACCTTTCATTTGAGTCCCATATTGCCATGGTCGGTAAATATGTCCGATTTGTTGGTGTTTTGGGGGTTGGGGTGGTCCCCCAAACACTAGGTCCGACAATTGGATATCAGATTCGTTTTCTAAACTCAAATACCTTTCATTTGAGTCCCATATTGTCGTGATTGGTGTATATATATATTTGGTAGGTTTTGGGGTGGGGCGCCCCCCTAGGTAACCCATCCGAAATTTGAATACCAAATTTTTGTTTGTAGGTTACTATAAGAGATCACACAAAATTTCGCTTAAATCGCACCACTCATATTCGAGATCTGGCGTTTCTGAAAATTAGGATAAAGGGGAGGGTCCGCTCCCCCTTCAGATATCAAAAAATGCTATTTTCACCATGGGATCATGCACCATCAGAGAAAATTTTGAGGAAATCGCTTCAGTCGTTTCTGAGTCTATAAGGAACACACAAACATACAAACAAACACGAATTGATTTTTATATATAAGAAGACTAATAGCAAAATTTGATTTTTGATTTCTTTAAGTCGTATTGCTTAAGCACTGAAGGCATTCCGACACTAACTAAAAAATAATTAACAAATAAAATATTTACAATTTAATCATCCTCCCCCAATTTGTCTAGACACTATTCTGTCTATTTGCCGGAGACAATAAAGCGATAAAGTCTCTAGAAATCGTTGCACAAATAAAAACGTAATCTTCCATTTAAGGAAACACTTGTAAATATGTACTACCTAGACCACGGCATGTCTATATGGCTATTTGTAAAACAAAAGAACCCTAGCTTCATCACAGTTTTCTAACACTGCTGCTGTGGCAAACAGCAGGTTGTGGTTATTTTTCTCACAGTTTTCCTACTTATTTTCATCAAAAGATGTCTTGGAACAATGGAAGCTGCTGCTGTTGTTGTTCGCTATGATGAAATAAAATTCTCCAACTTTAATGTGTTGCGAATTGGATGCTTTCGTCTTGGCATTTCATTGTAAGAATTGCAAAAGCAGGAAACGAAAATAGTTTTGCGAGTACATATTTTCTTTATAAAATCACAGTGTTTTAATTTTAGTCAAAAGTTTTAAATGATAACAAGTTAAAGCGTGCTAAAGCGGCCGGGCCGAATCTTATATAACCTCCACCATGGATTGCATTTGTCGAGTTCTTTTCCCGGCATCTCTTCTTAGGCAAAAAAAGGATATAAGAAAAGATTTACTCTGCTATTAGAGCGATATCAGGATTTGGTCCGGTTTGGACCACAATTAAATTATATGTTGGAGACCTGTGTAAAATGTCAGCCAATTCGAATAAGAATTGCGCCCTTTGGGGGCTCAAGAAGTAAAATAGTGAGATCGTTTTATATGGGAGCTGTATCGGGCTATAGACCGATTCAGACCATAATAAACACGTATGTTGATGGCCATGAGAGGATTCGTCGAACAAAATTTCAGGCAAATCGGATAATAATTGCGACCTCTAGAGGCTCAAGAAGTCAAGATCCCAGATCGGTTTATATGACAGCTATATCGGGTTATGGACCGATTTGAACCATTCTTAACACATTAGTCGGAAGTCAAAACAAAATACCTCGAGTAAAATTTCAGCCAAATCGGATAGGAATTGTGCCCTCTAGAAGCTCAAGAAGTCAAGTCCCTAGATTTGTTTATATGACAGATATATCAGGTTATGGACCGATTTGAACCATACTTGGCACAGTTGTTGGATATCATAACAAAATACTTCGTGCAAAAATTCATTCAAATGGGATAAGAATTGCGCCCTCTAGAGGCTCAAGAAGTCAAGACCCAAGATCGATTTATATGACAACCATATCAGGTTATCAACCGATTTGAACCATACGTGGCAAGGTTGTTGGATATCATAACAAAATACTACGTGCAAAAAGAATTGCGCCCTCTAGAGGCTCAAGAAGTCAAGACCCAAGATCGGTTTATATGGCAGCTATATCAGGTTATGGACCGGTTTGAACCATACTTGGCACAATTGTTGGATATCATAACAAACCACGTCGTGCAAAGTTTTATTCCAGTCGGATAAGAATTGCGCACTCTAGAGGCTTAAGAAGTCAAGACCCAAGATCGGTTTATATGGCAGCTATATCAAAACATGGGCCAATATGGCCCATTTACAATACCAACCGACCTACACTAATAACAAGTATTTGTGCAAAATTTCAAGCGGCTAGCTTTACTCCTTCGGAAGTTAGCGTGCTTTCGACAGACAGAAGGACGGACGGACATGGCTAGGTCGACATAAAATGTTGCTACGATCAAGAATATATATACTTTATGGGGTCTCAGAAGAATATTTCGAGTAGTTTCAAACAGAATGACGAAATTAGTATACCCGTTTGCAACACATCGAAATATCAACTTCCGACCCTACAAAGTATATATATTTCGGATCGTCATAAATTTTTATGACGATTTAGAGATAACCGGGTGTTTGTCCGTCCGTCTGTCTTAATCTCTATACAGCCTTCAAAATCAATCCAATTCCAATTCTCTACAGCCTTCAAAATCAATTCCAATTTCGAAATTTAAAACAGTGCGTTATTTTAAGCCCCCTGACATCTGACCTAAATATGGCCCACTTCGGACTATATTCAGATATAGCTACCATATAAACCGGTCTACCGATAAAGGATCTGAAGGCCATAAAAGCTTTATTTTTTAACCAATTTCGCTGAAATTTGAGAGAGCGAGTAGTTTTAGACCTCCCAACAAAGGACCCAAATATGGTTCAGATCGGACTATATTTAGTTATAGCTGTCATATAGACCGATCTGTCAATAAAGGGTCTGAAGCCCATAAGAGCTTTATTTATTACCCGATTGCGCTGAAATTTGAAACAGTGGGTAGTTTTGGGCCTCCCAACATCTGACCTAAATATGGGTTAGATCGGACTATATTTAGATATAGGTGCCATATAGAACGATCTGCCGATAAGGGATCAAAGCTTTGTTTATTACCCGATTGCGATGAAATTTGAAATTTGAAACTATGAAACATTTGACCTACATATGGTTCAGATCAGACTATATTTAGATATAGCTGTTATATTGACCGATCTGCAGATAAGGGGTCTGAAGGCCATAAAAGCTTCGGAAATTTGAAACAGTGAGTAGTTTTAGGCCTTCTTATATTCGATATTAGTATGGTTGAGACTGGACTATATTTAGATAAAGCTGCCATATAGACTGATCTCCCGATAAAGGGTCTGAAGGCCATAAAAGCTTTATTTGTTATCCGATTTCGCTGAAATTAAGAATAGTGCGCAGTTTTAAGCCTCCCAACATCTGACTCAAACATGGTTCAGATCGAACTATATTTAGATATAGCTGCCATAGGGCCATTTAAGGGGCTTGAATCCATAAAAACTGCATTTATTAACAAATTTCGCTAAAATTTTGAATCAGAGTGCTGTAAAACAGCCACCCGTCATCTGACCCAAATATAGTAAAAATCTGAAATGGCTGTCATATAGACCGATCTTCCAACTTAGGGTCCCATAAAAAGTAGATTTTTTGTCCAAAACTTTTACTTGAATATGAATTGTCGGGACCTGAATAAAATATCATCGAGATCAGCCACTATTAAGATATAACTACGGACATAGTAGTGGAGTAAATAGGATGATTATTATATCCTTGTTTAATTTGGCCCAAATGGGTCCAGATTTGGTTGGATTTGGTGCCATATAGAACGATCTCTCGATTTTAAGTCGAGAGATCGTTCTATAAAAAGCTCATTTATTATCCGATTTCGGTGAAATTTGACGCAGTGACTTATGTTAGGCTTTCTGATATCAGTGTTCTGTATGGTTCAGATCGGTTTATGTTTGGATATAGCTGCCAAAAAAGCCAATATTTTGTTCTACAAACTTGAACAGTGATTTATACTTATTAGACCACTTAATGTCCGTGCCAAATTTGGGTGCTTAAGTTATCCTAGTTTCACCGGATGGTGACGAAAGTGGGTTTACATATATATCCGAGGTGGTGAGTATCCACCATCAGCCCGGCCGAACTTAATACACTTTTGCTTGTGTGATTTGTAACTCGCATAACTTTTGACTGCGAAAATTGCAAAAATTAATATCCCGCAGATTTATTCTTGTTTTTTGTTTGGCTTTTTAAGCGCTTTCCAGAAAAAAAAATTGAAAATAGGACCATAAATGGGGTTGTGACAGCCCGAACAAAATGTTATGGGGCTAAGGTGACCAACTTTGAAGGCCCACCACTGGGCCTCTGGGACTTATAGGGCCCTGAAATTTGCACGTAAACTTAATAACACCTCAGCTCTAACCATGTAAAGATATCTCTATCCGTTCCAAAATGGCAGACTTATTTCGACTTATTTTTTTCCGATCCCACTGAGAGTTGCCAAATCGGCAAAGACAAAAATTACCATAGAAATTATTGGGTTGCCCAAAAAGTAATTGCGGATTTTTCATATAGTCGGCGTTGACAAATTTTTTCACAGCTTGTGACTCTATAATTGCATTCTTTCTTCTGTCAGTTATCAGCTGTTACTTTTAGCTTGCTTTAGAAAAAAGTGTAAAAAAGTATATTTGAGTAAAGTTCATTCTAAGTTTTATTCCAAATGCATTTACTTTCTTTTAAAAAATCCGCAATTACTTTTTGGGCAAATCAATATAAGGGGAAAACTGACTGCAAGAACATATCGAAAACCCTTTATTACCTTTATTGTCAACATCGATGGGTCCGGCATAAAAAATTTTAGCTGAATCTTTTCTCAAACAAAACAAGTAAAAAGCCGTTTAGTTCGGCCGGGCCGAACTATGGATACCCACCACCTAGGGTATATATGTAAACCACCATAGCAGCTATATCGAAATATGTTCCGATGTAGACCAAATTATAATAAGTACAAGTCATTGTTTAATTGTGTATAACAAAATATTGGTCTTTTTAGTAACCATATCTAAAAATAAACCCATATGAAATATACGAAACGAATGTCGAAAAGCTTAACATAAGTCATTGTGTAAAATTTCAATGAAATTGGGCGCCTATTTTGGGCCCAAAACCTCAAATCGGCGTATCGGTCAATATGGCAGCTATATCCAAATCTGGACCGATCTGGGCCAAATTGAAGAAGGATGTCAAAGGGTCTAACACAACCCACTGTCCCAAGTTTTGACAATATCGGACAATAAATGCGCCTTTTATGGGCGCAAGACCTTAATTCGAGAGATCGGTTTATATGGCAACTATATCCAAATCTAGACCGATCTGAACCAAATTGAAGATGGATGACGAAGGGGCTAACTCAACTCACAGTCCTAATTTTCGGCGATATCAGACAATAAATGCGCCTTTTATGGGCCTAAAACCTTAAGTCGAGAGATCGGTCTATATGGCAGATATATCCAAATCTGTATGGCAGATATATCCAAATCTGTGCCATATTGTAGAAGAATGTCGAGGGGCTTAACGCAAATCACTGTCTCAAATTTCAGCAAAATCGGATAACAATGTGGCTTTTATGGACTAAAAACCTTAAATCGGCGGATCGGTCTATATGGCAGTTATATCCAAATCTGGACCGATCTGGGGCAAATTACAGAAGCGTGTCGAGTGGCTTAACACAATTGACTGTTCCAAATTTCGGCGAAATCGGATAATAAATGTGGCTTTTATTGGCCTAAGACCCTAAATCGGCGGTTCGGTCTATATGGGAGCTATATCAAGATATAGTCCGATATAGCCCATCTTCGAACTTAACCTGCTTATGGACAAAAAAGAATCTCTGCTAAGTTTCAGCTCAATAAATAGATAGACAGACGGACAGACGGACGGACAGACAAACAGACAGAGGGACAAACGGACGGACAGACTGACGGACGGACGGACAGACAGACGGACCACAAGCGGACGGACAGATGGATGGACATGGCTAGATCATCTTAGATTTTTACGCTGATCAAAAATATATATACTTTATAAGGTCGGGAATGGATATTTCGATGTGTTGCAAACGGAATGACAAAATGAATATACCCCCATACTTTGGTGGTGGGTTTAAAAAACAATCTAAGCGCCACAAGTTTCGTAGCGCCAAAAGGGCCATTTCGTTCATAGTGCATCTGTATCAGGACAACATGTTCTCTGAACCGTTTTTAATGTCTCTAAGATGCACTTCTTCCTCGCCATCGGACAGTGGGATTGGATTGAAACAGCAGGTTTCTTACTTTTTTTTTCGATTCTATCCCACTGTGCCTAGTTCATTAAACTACCCAACATTTGTAAACTCTCTCAGTATGCTCCTAATTCAACCTCCAACCAAGATAACTCCTAAGTATTTGACCTTGTCGGAAGTCGAAATCGTTCTGTTTACTATTTGGCCCACCTTAGTTTTCCTTGTGAACAGACAGATCATGGGTTTCCCGGGGTTAACGATCAGACCCCTTTCATGACCGAATAGGTCATACCACTGGTCTTGTATAGCTAATAGGGATTCCAACCACTAAGAAATCTTATAAGATCGTCTGCATAGCGGACAGTTTCAAATACCTCCTCAGTCAAGATCTTCAACAGGTTATATATAATAATCACCCATAGCATTCCCTGTGCCACCTCATTCTTATGCCATGGGATCCACAATATATCCTTTCCTTACCGTATGGTACACCAGGTTCTGGTCTGAGGATTAGATAGGAGCATCGGTTCTTACCCCTTGGTGGAGTTAGTTATAAAACACTTTGTAAATAATTATATGTGCCCTCCCTGCGTATGATTATGTTCCAAGTAGTAGCACAGTTATCATACGCCACCCTGTACAGTCGATTATGACATTCAGCATTATTTGCTGGGGGATAAACTGTAGCTGAACTTTGGTATTGGTTTTCGAAGAAGCATAGAAACTATTGTTTTCACATTTTTTCACTTTGGATGCACTGTGCAAGGAAAGATAGTGCCTTCTTGAAATTGTAATAGACCGCATCGAATTTTTGTTACTTGTCCTGGTAGGATATTTTGAGTTTGTTAACCGGATTAAATTATGGACGACCCATTTTAGTGTGCAAGTATACTCACTTTCATTTCTCAATGGAGAAGGCACATCACATATTTTCACAAAACAATTCTTTTTCGTTTGCAGTGTATTTTTTTCGATCAGTTTTCATGGTTTCTTTGCCCATACTCTAAGAGTAGTTGGTTTTCTCGTTTATCCATGTTTTGCCGCATCCTTATATGGTTGATTGAAGTGGCTACTGATGGGAAGGGCAGAGAATTGAATGTCTGCTTCCAATGAAGTGTGGTAATCGAACACAAGCAAAGTGAAGTCTACCAAAAAATCAACAATGCGAAAGGAAATGTTCGAAATCAGTAACAAAGCCTGCATTCAGAATGCGATTGATGTTCAACAACAGCATTTTTGTTTAATACGTTTATTTGTTCAGATTTTCTTCAAAACGGTTTAATATGCAATTTAAGATGCTTTCATTGAAAGTATAAAAGACGCGTTGAAAGGTTTTGTTAACTTTTTGAGAGATTTAATTTTAATTATTTAACAGTTGTTGGAATATCAAATTTTGTTCTTGGGGAATGTAAATTTGACTTATATTTTGTGGCATGTGTGAATTGCCATTTTCAAATTATTGCTGTTGGAAGTCATAACGGAACATCAAATGCAAAGTTTCAGCCAAACCGGACAAAAATTAATGCTTCCAGGGGCTCAAAAAGTCAAATCGGGGGATCGTTTTAAAGGGAAGCTATATCGGGTTATAGACCGATGCGGAAGTCATTACCAAACACTATGTGCAAAATTGTGTAACAATATCAAATTATTGTTAATTTCAGACCATAAATGAATTGAATATTGGAGACCATAGCAGAAGTATTTAATTGTATAAAATTTCAGCCAAATCTAGTAAGAATTGCGCACTTTAGGGGATGAAAAAGCAATTCATGCCATTTTCGACACGTATGTTAAAGGTCAGGAGAGAAGCCGTTGTACAAAATTTCAGTTAAATCGTATAATCATTGCGCCCCCTAGTGGCTCAAGAAATCAAGACCCCAGATCGGTTTATATGGCAGATATATCAGGTTATAGACCGATTTGAACCATTCTTAACACAGTTCTTGGAAGTCATAAGAAAACACGTTTAGCAAAATTTCAGCAAAATCGGATAAGAATTGCGCTCCCTAGTGGGTCCAGAAATCAAGACCCCGGATCGGTTTGTATGACAGCTATACCAGGATACGGACCGATTTCAACTATATTTGGCACAGTTATTGGAAGTCATAACAAAACACGTCATGCAAAATCTCAGCTAAATCGGATAAGAATTGCGCCTTCTAGTAGCTCAAGAAATCAAGATCCAAGATCGGTTTATATGGCAGCTATATCAGGTTCTTAACACAGTTGTTGGAAGTCATAACAAAACGCGAAATGTAAGATTTCAGCAAAATCGGATATGAATTGCTACCTGTAGAGGCTCAAGAAGTCAAGACCCCAGATTGGTTTATATGGCAGCTATACCAGGATATTGACCGATTTCAACCATATTTGGCAAGGTTGTTGAAAGTCATAACAAAACACCTCGAGCAAAATTTCAGCTAAATCGGATAATAATTGCGCCCTCTAGTGGCTCAAGAAGTCAAGACCCAAGATCGGTTTATATGGCAGCTGTATCAAAACATGTACCGATATGGCCCATTTACAATCCCAACGGACTTACACTAAAAAAAATTTCGTCATGCAAAATTTCAGCTATATCCACTAAGAGAAGAGGGAGCAGATATTATTCAGTCCCATGCTACAATGGACATACACCTAAGCCAGTAATCGGGTTGTTGTGCGCTCTGAAAACTTTAAAGTTACCTCTAAAAAGAAAATTTTAAGTAAGGAATTCCGTGCTGCTTACAAAATCCCTAATTGTTTTCAATACCACTCCCCTGAGTTGGTTCATGTCTGTTATTGTGTCTCCACCTAAGTGCAGGTAACTGTTGGACGTCTTCAACTTCAACGTCTCATCATCTTCCCGGCATGCCCTAAACATGCTATCACTTGTCGCACAGATTTTACATAAGTGAGCTCGTAGTCCTATGTGTCCCGTTATGATACCAATAGCTATACTGACCTTCTTCTTGCTTCCTTTCAGTTATAGCCTCGTCTTCTCACGATCTGGATCATCCCATAGGATTTTCGCCGTCCTAACGACTGTTTCACTGTTCCACAATGTTGTATGCGCATTCGTCAACCACTTCCTCCCACTCCCTTAACTCGGATTGCGTTGACCCTGCTTGACGGCAGTCTTCTGGCCTTCACCGCTAAATCGTCTGTCCGTCTGGAAAATTGTGGGTATATAAAAAGATTATTTTTTACGATATACAATTTGTCGTAAAACTTTCTTTTTGTGCAACTGGGTCATAATTTATAATTTGTTAAGTCATACTTACAGGTTTTTGGCATGTGCTACTGAAGATTTATTAAAAAATCAAGGTACCCCAAATGCAGCTATTTTCGTAAATAATCCTTGAACTGAAATGTAAAGACCCTAAATCCTTTAACCAATCATTTGCAACTTACATGGAAGGCAATGCTTAAAGGCCATTGCGAAATCCATTCACCCATTCATCTCAATTATTATGCAAAGCTGAAATCATTGATGGCACACAGACCGAATTTGCCTTTGCTGTAGCACTAAATCATTTGGAGACTGGCGTTAATTTGGTTATGGTGTCCAATGTGTGTTCTTGCTTTGGGCAAGCATTTAAAGCAGATTAAAGCCCAACAGGTGGATGAGAGCTCAGCAGAGGCTGTAAATTAAGGCCTTTTTGGAGGACATACTAACCACAAAATCAGCATAGCTATGGCTATTACAAATAGGTCTACGACCCCACGTGCGGCAAGTAGTAGCATGTGTGGGGCATGTGGGGAAGATGATGCGACGTTGCACAGTGGGATAGAATAGAAAAAAAATTAGTAAAAAATATGGCATTTGAGAATGGATAGAGATAACTCTTTAATGTTTGGAGTGGTTCAAGCTGAGGTGATATCAAGATCATGTGCAAAATTTCAAGCACCTAGAAGGTCAGGGCAACACCTCAGCTTTAATCATTTCAGATTTCAAACAGATATCTCTATTCGTTCTCAAATGGCATATATTTTACTAGTTTTTTTACGATTCTATCCCATTGTGCGTTGGTGCAAATCCTATGCCATTGCCCGGATTTCGCAGCGAACGGACTCCTGCACTTAGGTGGGGACACAATACCAGACATGAATCAACTAAGGGGTGTGGTAAGGATAAGAAATATGGTTTTTGTAAGTAGCGCGGGATTCATGACTTAAATTTTCTTTTAATACCCACCATACTTATCTAGTCATTCCGTTTGATACACCTCGAAATATTGTTCTTCGACCCCATAAAGCATATATTGTCTGGATGGTCCCGACATTCTGGGTCGATCTAGCCATGTACGTCCGTCCGTCTGTCGAAATCACGATAGCGGTCGAACGCGTAAAGCTATCCGCTTGAAATTTTGCACAGATACTTCTTATTGATGCAGGTCGTTGGCAATTGGATATGGGCCATATTGGTTCAGATTTGGATATAGCCCCCACATAATCCGATCACCCGATTTGAGTTGTTGGGCCCCTAGGAGCCTCAATTTTCATCCGATTTGGCTGGACTTTGGAACAAAGACTTGTGTTATGACTTCCAGCATCCATATCAAGTATGATCCGAATCGGTTCTTAAATAAATATAGCCCCATATAAATCGATTCCTGACTTAGACTGTTTGAGCCCCTGGAAGCCTAAATTTTCATCAGATTTGGCTGAAATTTGGAACAAAGACTTGTGTCATGACTTCCAGCATGCGTTCTAATTGGCTGAAAATAGGGACAAGGACTTGTGTTATGACTTTAAACATCGGTTTCAAGCTTAATCTGAATTGGTCAATAAACTGATATGGCCCCCATATAAACCGATCCCCGGATTTGATTTCTTGAGCCCCTAGAAGCCTCAATTCTCATCCGATTTGGCTTAAATTTGGAACAAGGACTTGTGTTATGACTTCCAACATTCATGCCAAAGTATGATGCGAATTGGTCAATAAACCGATATAGCCCCCATATAAACCGATTCCCGGTTTTGATTTCTTGAGCCTCAAGAAGCCTAAACTTTCACCTGATTTGCTTGACTTCCAATATACATGCCAAGTATGATCCAAATCGGTCAATAAACAGATATAGCCCCCATATAAAACGATCCTCTTGACTTCTTCAGCCCTTAGAAGCCTAAATTTTAACCTGATTTGACTAATATTTGGAACAATGCCTTGTGTTATGACTTCCAACATTCATGCCAAGTATGATGGGAAAGGGTCAATAAACAGATAT